>NW_022280127.1:0-1670 GCF_004355925.1 Anarrhichthys ocellatus
AAAAATGTAGCTGGTTCATATTCTTCGCAGAACACCCAGCATTCTTTTATTGCCAAAGGACAAAGACTTAATTCACATGCCTAACAAAGGTGAGTTACGTCAGGCAAACATCAAACAATGAGATGTTTTAATGGCTCGTTGGTCTAGGGTATGATTCTTGCTTCGGGTGCGAGAGGTCCCGGGTCCAAATCCCGGACGAGTCCAGAATATGTCTTTGGCTAATGTTGACTGTTTAAATAAGTGATCTAAAAATGTTGTCCTTTAAAACAATGTTTCTTCCACAATTTAGCCACTGCCGTGCATATACCAGCATTGTAGCATTTTGCCAAAAATGTAGCTGGTTCATCTTCTTTGCAGAACACCCAGCATTCTTTTATTGCCAAAAGACAACGACTTAATTCACATGCCTAACAATGTTGAATTTTGTCAGGCAAACATCAAACGATGAGATGTTTTAATGGCTTGTTGGTGTAGGGGTATGATTCTTGTTTCGGGTGTGAGAGGTCCCGGGTCCAAATCCCGGACGAGCCCAGAATTTATCTTTGGTTAATGTTGACTGTTTAATTAAGCGAACCAAAAACTTTGTACCTTAAAACAATGTTTCTTCCACAATTTAGCCAATGTCGTGCATAAACCAGCATTGTGGTGTTTTGGCAAAAATGTAGCTGGTTCATCTTCTTCGCACAACACCCAGCATTCTTTTGTTGCCAAAGGACAAAGACTTTATTCACATGCCTAACAAAGGTGAATTACGACAGGCAAACATCAAACGATGAGATGTTTTATTGGCTCGTTGGTCTAGGGGTATGATTCTCGCTTTGGGTACGAGAGGTCCGGGGTCCAAATCCCGGACGAGCGCAGAATTTATCTTTGGTTAATGTTGACTGTTTAATTAAGCGAGCCAAAAACTTTGTACCTTAAAACAATGTTTCTTCCACAATTTAGCCAATGTCGTGCATAAACCAGCATTGTGGCGTCTTGGCAAAATTGTAGCTGGTTCATCTTCTTTGCAGAACACCCAGCATTCTTCTATTGCCAAAAGACGACTTAATTCACATGCCTGACAATGGAGAATTTCGTCAGGCAGATATCAAACAATGAGTCATTTCAATGGTCTAGGGGTGTGATTCTAGCTTGTGGTGCGAGAAATCCCGGACAACCCCAGAATATGTCTTTGGCTGTTGTTGACTGTTAAATTAAGCGACCTAAAAACTTTGTCCCTTAATAAAACAATGTTTCTTCCACAATTTAGCCAATGTCATGCCCGTACCAGTGTTGTAGCGTTTGGTCAAAAATGTAGCTTCTTAGCAGATTACCAACCATTTTTTCTGTGCCAAGACACGCCGACTTTATTCATATGCCTGACAATGGAGAATTTCGTAAGGCAGATATCAAATAATGAGTCATTTCATTGGCTCGTTGGTCTAGGGGTGTGATTCTTGCTTAGGGTGTGATAGGTCACGAGTCCAAATCCCGGACGAGCCCAGAATTTATCTTTAGCTCATGTTGACTGTTTAATTAAGCGAGCCAAAAACTTTGTACCTTAAAACAATGTTTCTTCCACAATTTAGCCAATGTCATGCCCGTACCAGTGTTGTAGCGTTTGGTCAAAAATGTAGCTTTTTAGCAGATTACCAACCATTTTTTCTGTGCCAAGACACGCCGACTTT
>NW_022280127.1:1680-28489 GCF_004355925.1 Anarrhichthys ocellatus
ATTGCCAAAAGACAACGACTTAATTCACATGCCTAACAATGGTAAATTTTGTCAGGCAAACATCAAACTCTGAGATGTTTCATAGTTTGATCAAACACAAGTTTTTACAATAACTTTGTTCAATGCTTAAAATCCTTTCAAGGGTGCGTTTGCACAATCCCACGTGAAGTATTTCATCTGTTGTAAAGCCACTTTTAAAGTAGTCTTCAATGTACTCACAATCCATTTCCATCTCAAATGTAGGGTAACCAGCCAAAGAGCTGCTTCTATGACTGCTGTTTAAGTCTCATAATTTTGACTTTCTATCTCATAATTTTGACTTTCTATCATAACTTCGACTTTCTATCTCACAATTATGACTTTCTATCTCATAACTTGACTTTCTATCATAATTTTGACTTTCTATCTCATAATTATGACTTTCTATCTCATAATTTTGACTTTCTATCTCATACTTTTGACTTTCTATCTCATAATTTTGACTTTCTATCTCACAATTTTGACTTTCTATCATAACTTCGACTTTCTATCTCACAATTATGACTTTCTATCTCATAACTTGACTTTCTATATCATAATTTTGACTTTCTATCATAATTTTGACTTTCTATCTCATAATTATGACTTTCTATCTCATAATTTTGACTTTGTATCTCATACTTTTGACTTTCTATCTCATAATTTTGACTTTCTATCTCATACTTATGAGTTAGTTTTACTGCAGCAGTAGTATTATTCTTATGAGCTAAGAAAAGATGGAAGTGTTGTGCGAGACGGAAAGCTAAGGAGAACGAGTCAGTGAGGAAGCATGCATTTTGTTTTTGGAAGGACCAGGTTTTCCGCTTTTTTGAATGAACTTTTCTTCTGGAATAGAAAGGACATTTTAGAAAATCGACATACTTATAGATGCAGTAAGGTTATTTCTGGGTGCTTTGGGGGTTTCTGAGAAGTCGTGCAACAGCAGCTTAGACAAGCCTATGCTCTCTAAAAGACCTAGAAAATAGAGAGGTTATAGTGGGGTGGGGAATATATACAGTACATGGAGATAGTCATTTAAAACCAGTATCGCTAGTTAGTGGTAATGTGACATTTTAGATGCCAACCACCATTAAAAAACAATAAAGAATTTTCGCATTTTGCTCCACCAGGAAGTGGTGGTCTGAACTTTGGACAGATCCAGGCTAGCTGTTAACCCCTGATCCCAGTCTAAGCCAAGCTAAGCTAATGGCCAGTTGGCTTCAGCACACTTAAAATCACAACATGAATGGGTATTACAGATATAGGTTAAATTACTACAGTTTATCAACTGGTAAAAGAGGCATCATTATATGTGTAATGATGCCTCTCACATTTAATTTCACTTTATATATCCCTTTTGTTTGAATGTACCAGTGCTTGTACTAATCAGCCATAACTATTCCATAAGCACGTTTCAATTGAAAAAGATACAAACCATCTTAAACCACTAATTACATTTTGCTTATTTCATCAGCGCAGAGGAGAGGGCCAGACTACCGACACTCGGGGTCAGCTGTGGATCAGATGATGATAACGTCAAGCAAAGTTAAAGAACTGCAGAACCGAGCATGAATAGTTTCCATATAGTGTTTGTGAGTAAAATCGCTGCAGTGAAACCAACTTCATTGTCTAATTTATGGTTTATTCCATAGGGACAGATACAGCATACTGTACACAGACAAACTGACAACAGCTGTCCAATGCGAGTCACTGGAGTCACCATGGTGACTGTCACACTGCCTTCTCCAGTCACCTCACCTGGCAAAGTCTCCATATCCTCTTTATCCGTCCTAATCATAATGCCATGAGAAAACATCAATAAATAAATATTGTACACCTATCAATCCTCCTTTTTAAAAAAATTATATCCAGGGTGGTGGATACCACTAATTGTAACGATCATTTTTGGAAGAAATCAGTATGATTGCTGTTAACATATAAATACCGCGCTGACATTCATATAATGTGTAATGCTGCACTATAGATGCACTGGCACTGTTAGGACTGCATAAATGGAAGAATTAGGACGGAACGAGTGTTCTTCCTCTCGGTAGTTGCCATGATTCACCATAAAGACCCACTGATCAGCAGCTCATTTCTGTGCAATCAACATTCATACAGTGCTTTGCATTGACCATTTATGGTTGAATGTGGCAGTGTGGAGGGCGGGATGTGAGGCTGAACTGGCTGCGCACATTTACAGGTTGGTTTTGGATTTATAAAAGGAAATTTCGAGCTGGCAGGGTTTCATTAATCCGCCGAAACTTGACGAGGTGTTACACGCTCGCCTCATAACGCTTTCGGTGTGTATTCGGCCGTTTAAAACAACTTGCGCTTCGGTGCGTTCAGGCCTTTCCTCTCACATTGCACACACACACTAAATTGTCAATACTGGAACCGTTTATGTAGCATGTACTTGTCAAACATGACATGAGTTGTTTTTGCTTGAACATCAAGAACCTGCATCACCTACCTTCACATCTCCCATGTGGGATGTCGTCTCCCACTTGGGAAAAATTAACATTACACCCTATGAATTGTTAAAGAAAGTGTGTGCCGTGGTGTTAACATGCTCCGTTTCCCCGGAGAGGGTGACCCAGTCAGACGCTGGGGGGGGGTTGAAACACTTCCCGCCTGTTGAGAGTCAAGTGAGGAGTGAGGGGGAGACAGACGGGAGGTGTGTTTGATCCCCACCAGTGTCTCAACCTTCCGGCGCTCAAACATGATTGATGGAAGCTGTCATGTGCTAAACAGATCAATTTTTCTCCCTCTGCTCCGTATGCTGACGCTAGACTGTAAACAAACCCGCTGTTGAGTTACCGCGTACCTGCTGCCCTCGGTTGCTACTTCGTGTCAGCTTTGATGTGCTGGAGGAAACGTGTTTTCCTTTTTCCATTTATTTTGTCGTTGATAATGCACGTAACCATCAGTACTCCTTTAGCAGGAAGTGGGTGGCTAACGGTAAAAGCCGGGCTCTATTGTGTGTGGTGATGTACGCGGGGCCATGGCGTCAAGTAGGAAGGCCCTGGCTGCTCCTCTATGAATGGCCTTTAATAGTCCTGCTTCTCTTCGTCCCACTTGTGTCAAATTAGTGTGCAGGAGCTCTATTAAACGGATGCCACAAAATGAGGGTTTGATAAAGCCCCTGCCAGTGTCTTAACAGGCCATGTTTTATGGACGTATGCGCTACAGCAGCTGAATTCCAACGTGCTTCTTCACCGACTCTCTCTGGTTTATTCATGACAGCCTGATGTTTGGTTGTTTTGCTTGCTGTGTAGCGTTTTATTAGGGTTGAATGGCAGCATGGAACCTGTTACCTTGCAGATTTGCAGATACTTCACGGGAGATTTTTGCATACAAAGCAAACGGTCAGCTTATAAAATACCTAGTGGCTGTGGTAAACCCTCTGAACCCCAAGCAGTTTTGGGGCATTTATTTTGCTCCTGTCACATTTTACTTTGTGGCCTTGATTTTCACTGCAATATAGAAGTCCTGCATCTCCATGGAAACAACACAATCGTGGCTAGTAGCAGATAGAGCTCAAACATGTCTTTTTTGCAGTATAACACTGTTACCATGCCATAAATCATAAAAAGCAGGTTCAATTTCTTTGATAATTTATCTTACAAAAATTTGAACACTTGAATATATATATATATATATATATATATATATAGTTTCCACAAGTGTTAGTAATGTTGGAAAAAAAAAACTTGAGGCTCCACGTGCTTTATATATTGAACTATTTACATTTTTACAACCTCTTCTTACCTTAAAAACCTCTTAAGCCCTAGCCCTATTTTTAGGCCTCTGCTCAAAAAAATTGCATTTTAAATAATGCAGATCTTGGCCTAAAAATACGCCACAGACATAGCACACGTTTTACATGTCCCCACAACATATTTTACTTCGATTGAGTGAAGCAGGCCAGCATAAATGGTCTGAGTCAAGCAAAATTCTGATTTTCGGAACCAGCAGTTGCATTGCTGTATTCTAATTTTACATACTATATAACTAAATATTAACTATATATCCATTGTCTTATCACTAAGAGTATTCAATAATCCTAATAAAGCAGTTTGACATAATTTGGATTAATTTTGAGCAGTTTTGAGGTGTCATATCTGTCAATCATAAAAATAAATGCCTGACTATGTGTGTGTATGTGAGCCTGGTAAGGCCTGTGATTGGCCGATTTATTCATGTGACACCTTGTTAGGTGCGGGATAGTCCAACGGGAGCCATGCGGGGGTGTTTGGAATAATCCGTGCCTGTTTACTGACTAAAAATCTGGAAATGCTGGCCGAACACCTCTGTCTACATGCATTGGTTTTTTCTGGTGACCTGTGGCTGATGTTGGCTTATATATATTGTGGAGAATTTCAGTATTAAACTCATTATTAGTAGGATTCAATAACACCCCTAGTGGTGAGTAGAAGTGTTACAATAATAAATATGTTAGTCACAATATGTTTCCATATGGAATGTATTATAGGTTTACAATATTCTTACTTATAGAGGATATTATGTTACAGTATATTAACTCATTGAATGTATTAAATCATTGAAGTATAGTCACTGTAGGTATTAAAACACTAAGAATAGTTTTGAGGGTCAGATAGGGATTCTGAGTGAGGTGTCAGACATGCAGCAGCAAATGGAGGCGACCTCATCGATGGAGGATGGGGCCAGTGGGACGGTCAAATGCCAAGCTGACCAGCAGGACAGAGAGGAGGAGTCCAAGATGTTTTGCTAAGGGATCGATAATGGGAGGGGACAGAATTCAAATAAAGCCAATCACTAATCGCCACGGAGGGTCATTCACACGTTTTATGACAGTATCGGACACTTTCAGACTCTCAGGGGATACAAAAGACAATGTTTTAGGGAGTTTACCTCAGATCACTGCAGCTCTCATTTTCAGCTAACTGGTCGCGCCGGACTGTGAGGAGATGCGTGTATGTGGTCTCTGCTCTCGAGAACATTACTATTGATAGTTAATTCAGTTTGTAAGTGAACATTGTGTAGTACATTAAATATTGTTTTTAATTTGAACCAGATCTAGCTCATTCTTCTGATGCGCGTGCGCAGTAAGAAGCTCGCATCAGAAGAGTACCTGCGGCCTGCAGGCTCTCTCATCCTTTGTTCTTAAAAACCTAACAATATATAACTTTTGAATGGTTTGAAAGAGAGTAATTTCGAAAACGCTAGTCTACGCCGTGCCGAATGACGGCCCTGCTAGATGTGTTCATCCGCCATGATCGCTCCGCCCTTTCTCATGAGAGACCAAAACAAAGACCATAGGACGCAGTTTTTTGCCCAGAAAAACGTGGTTTTGTGGTAAAACTTATAGATATGATCTTAGTTCATGTATAATTGTGTTTTGCAGTGTGTAAAATGGCTCCCATGGTTGTTTCGCCCAGAATCTCTTTGTTACACAGGTATTTTTTATTTATTTTGTTATTCGTTTCGCAAAAGTGAATTGTACACAGAGTACACATGTGTGTACCCCCTCTACGTCCCCTTTAAAGGGGACCCTCGGCATTAAAAGGTTTTAATGCAGCCTGCAGTTCAGTCGAAGTTTCACAGAATTTTGGTCATGTGACTTGGTCTCAGCTAAATCAATCAAGGCTTCTTAGTTGCGCTGAGAAGCTCAGAATTTATGGTTTTTTACAGGATCTGGTTAAAGCAATGTATTTGCGGCGAAATTTTAAATGAATGAATAAATTTAAATGCTTTTTAATCCCGCCGGCAGCTTTTGGGGTTCAGAGTGATGACATGAGCAAAGGAGGAAGTCAGGACCAAGACCAGGCAGGAACATGCAAAACGCAGGCACACCCTCAAATTTCTTGAGATCAAGACCTTACTCGAGTACTACAACACTGATTGCAACTGTAATGTTTATCACAAAGTGGGTCGTGTCTTAAGGTAACGTTTCAGAAAAATTGTCATTGTTACTTCTTTTATTATCTTCCATAGAAAGTAAAACACCACAAATCTTACATTCTTTCTTACTGACAACAAATGAAAAGATATCCTAAAATACCAAAACTAATAATAATTCATCAACAAAGCCCGGGACCCCCAGTGACAGACATGTACACATCCCTGCTCAACTCTTCACTTTAAATATACACTTGACACCTAAATAACAGACTTATTTTAACATACTCTGAATTTGTTTGTTTGTTTATCATTTTCTATTGTAAATTGTAATTTTTTTATTTTTAAATGATGTCTATTGCTCAAGTGTTTATTGTCACGCACCAACCACCAAGCCAAATTCCTTGTATGTGCAAACATACTTGGCAATAAACCCTTTCTGAATAAAAAGGCAACATTGCCTATTTATGAACTGACGTAGCCTATTTTACTTTGTTACGAACGTATCTAACTATTTCAAATGTTAATCACATTTTTTAAATAATTTGTTGCTTTTTTGATTAGCCGGCCTGACTTTTGCACCAGAGACTTCCGGCTAATTTCCTGTTTAGCTCTATGCTAACTCGAATGGGGATAAAATAGGTCGATTGCGCGACTTTCCAAATGTTATCTGTTCAACCCCCCTTCCCCTCCCACGACCTGCTTCAGCAAAACGGACAGGGCCATAGATTTATTCTATTATATCCATTGCTGCCGTTATTATTATTAGTCATCATGTTTCCATTATTCTGCTATTATTGGGGCTACTACTGCTATTACTTCTGTCATTTTTGGATCACCTATGTTGTAATTTTCTTATGTTCATTCTGTACGCATGACATCTATTGCACATCTGTTTATCCTGATGGAGGGATCTTTCCTCTGTTGTTTTTCCGGTAGCGATGTGAGGATTCTGGGACAGAGGATGGTGTATGTTGTACAGACTGTAAAGCCCTCTGATGCAAATTTGTGATTTGGGGCTATACAGGTATATGAATTGAATTGAGATTTATCATTACACAGCACATGGAGAGAGCTGCACACCGCATCGCATCCGGTGCAATCATAAGAGTGGTCTAGAGTCTAGGCCCTCCATCAGCTGTGATGAGGCTACTACGTTGCACAAGCCAGACAAAAGGATCGACGTCTTACAACGTACAACTACAAAACAGCCCCTCAGCTGTGATGAGGCTACTACGTTGCACAAGCCAGACAAAAGGATCGACGTCTTACAACGTACAACTACAAAACAGCCCCTCAGCCTGAGCTCTCTCTGCTACTGGGGATGGAGAGGGGGGATGCATTTTGGAAACAAAAGGGGGTGACATCCTCCCTCGCCTCCCCTCAAATCGCCTACTGAATGCACCTCTGGTTATAAAGTAAATGTCCTTGAGGAATGAAGATGAGTTAATCTATAAGATAGTCCTTAATGAAAACCTAACGCACACACGCAGAATCTTAAAAAACACAGTAACTATGTTGTGAGTAGTTAGGATGTAATATAATTTATGAGGTCTATGCAGACTTTTGTTTCTGAAACCCAATAATGACCTTGATTCACAGGCAGAAATCTTGCGTCGCAGCCATGATTAATTTTTGTGCCGCACTAAATTTCCGGGCGCTAGATTTCCTGCTGGCAAATAATAAAACACTTCTCACCTCATATATTATGACTTCAGCTTCCCTCGCTCTGTGAGACACATCATCGTTTCAGCAGAGGAGACGGGACGGAATGTGTCTTTTGACTCTTTATCTTTTAGTTCATTGTGTTTTGTGTATTTAGCATCCGAAATGTGTCGTTGCTCACTTTTAAATCCATCACTCATCAGGGAATTATCTGTTGCTCTCATATGGGCCAAGCATTACGAATCGTGTTTCTATAGGATGAAAACGTTCAGCTGCACATACATGTGGGGGGATTTAATATTTGAAAATCCACGATGTGTATCTGTAGAAAGTGATCCTCATGTTTGTGTTGGGATTACCATTTGATCCTCCAGATGTCATTTTAATGAAGTAAACATTCAACTTTGTAAATAACGATATTGGCATTTCTTATCAGCCCTCAAATCTATCCTGCCTCTGTTGAAATTAGATTTAATTAGCTGCTTAAAATAACCTGGACTTTAATTAACCAGACCTGCTTAATCGAAACTGTACACAAACATCTTAATTAAAATCGTTTTATCTGGCACTAAGATGACCGCTAATGCCTCACCTCCTTAATCACACGGCTGGCTGAGAGGCAATATTGCAGTGAAGGCGGAATCAAAGTGAAGCACAGAGGGCAAGTATGGAGGGAAGAGGGACCTGGTTGACTCGTACTGAGGACCGTGCTGCTGATGGACGCATAGCGGGCAGTACAGGATGGATTAGTGTCCTACAAGGTACCGTCATTCACATTGGGATGATGACTTCGCTATGATTGGATCGAGTCCTAAAAAAGTTGGCATTTTTGCAGTTTTGAAAGTCAATTTTAGATGCCAGAAAAAAAGGTTTGTTAGTTTAAGACAAGCGTAACAGATTTTTGCTTTACGACATAAAATGAGTCAGAAATACACCACTCATTAACTTTAAACTTGTCTGGAAAAAAAGGTGGTTGCGAACAAGCGGCTAAATGGAGTATGCAAAATACAGGGGGGGGGGGGGGGTGTCTCATAAGAAGATAATCATAAGACAATCATTTTTCACTTGCAGCATTACTAAAATTTATTTTAAAAACTTTCTAATGCCCGGCAGATTTTCATTATTCAAACTGCAAAACATGTATTCACAAATATGAATAGTGAGTGCGAGAATCGATTTTCCTCCTCAAATAATACAGCCAGCCAGAGCAGGTATTGGTTGCACAAAGCCAGTCTGTCTTCACGTGGACTCAACTGGACCCCCTTTGGACAAATTTGACTCAATGCTTTAAGCGGGAACCTGAATTAAGGGAGGACATTGTCTCTCCTCTTCTTGGATACCAGGACGGTCGAGGGGTGCGGGTTAGAGCGTGTGCACGTGAGTCGGGTTAAAGACAGAGAGAGGAGTGTGTGCTGTGTGTATTCTGCTGCAGCGCATAGTTGTTGTGTAGTTGTGTGAGAGGCCATATTGTCAACGATATTAACCTCAGTGTCAATTGCCACCTGGCATTTCGCACACTTGTAAAATGAGACTGCTAAAAGCCATCCCGGCAAACACTATTCCGCCTTTAGATTAGAGGTGGTGACAATGACGTCATGGGGTTTAGAGCCTAAAGTTAGCTTTTTACTTCTGGCTATTTGCATTTGAAAAATCATAAAAGTGGTGTTCATTTGTGAAGATTACCTCGCTGAACAAAACGTGCATTGGTTGGCCTACAAAAACACGTCCACCCTGCAGCGCTACGTCGCTCATAGCTTCAGGCTGGCTCACTTGCTGCACTGTGATCCGATTTATAGCCGCGGGTGTTCCCCCTATATATAACTGTGTCCAAGTTCAGTTTGGTTTATGCTCGGGCAACAAAGTCATGGCCGTAAATCCCGCTGAAGTAAATAATATGTAAATCCCTACGACAGGAAGATACAGGGTCGTTATTCCAAAATAAGAGCTGCAGCGTTTCACAAAATCATAGCTCGATTACATCGAAGACAATTTATAACATTTGAACACATCACTGCATGGTGTTAAAAAATATATTGGACTTGGTAAACAAAGCACTTTCAGAGTCTGCACGGCTTGCAAATGGTCCAGGGCCTTCTTAAGAAAAAAAAAAAACATCTCACAGCTAAGCCTTAAGACCTGTGGGAAACAAGGCCCAGGCAGGTGCAAAAGACCTGTCAATGCATGTAAATAAACTTCTGCTTACATGCTAATGTTTAACAGGCTGGCAGGTTTGTGGTGCTGTATGTGAAGAGGAAGAGAGAGGTGAAAAGATGTTTTCATAATGGCTTTCAGGGTGTTCCTGCAGACACTGAAATCCTGTGCTCGTAGTTTTCTCTGTATTCATGTAAAAATGGTCGAATCCAATCACGCTTTTGAAAAAGAGCAGTGACCTTGGTGCTGATTCTAGAGGTTATTCATTTGAAACTTGAGAGCTCTCTGGTCAGTTTTGGAGCGAGTCTAGGGGCAGTGGAGTTGGAGTGCAACTGTGAAATCCATCTTCCCTTATGTGGACCAAATCTGTGAACCAAATAAAATCAACATAATGGAAAATCTATCAATATGCCATTTTCATGGATCAGCACCGTCTCCCAGAAATACCAAATAATTACAGCTTACTTTCAACAACTGCTGTTTATATATATATATATATATATGTATATTTCTTTTCCTCTGTGTGTGTGTGTATGTGTGTGATCTTTAAAAGGTGCATTGCCCGCTAGACCTTCCATATGTTAGCCACCAAACGGCTACTGGACCTGGTGATCGGTTCACCGCCGTCGAACCTTAAGGTGCATGCTTTCGGGGAGAGGTGGTTTGGAAACACACCGACAGAAGCCGAGTTTGGTTTGAGAGGTTGAAGTAAGAACCTTCTGACGCAAGACTTCTAAGAGGCATGAGAGTGGAGCTGGCAGTGTTGCCAGGAAGAGAAAGGTGCTGAGCGGTAGAGTGGCTGTTTAGGAGACAAGTTATCGTTAAGACCAACTCCATCAGGCGTTCCTTTTCTGTGTCTCGTGAATAAGGATGCTATTCAACCAATAATGATAGGGATATTTTACATAAATCTTAGATTTAGTGTATCATGTGGTGTTAAGATTTGTCACTAATTCTTTATACAACCGTAGAATAGAACAATGGTATATTTTTCTATAGAAGGCCATTGCACATGAATCATGCCTCCTTATGTATGTTTCTCAGCTGATTTCTAAAGCGATAAAAAGCTCAAACCTTAGATCACCTGGACAAATTATGGGCATCATCCCTCGAAAACGCAGCGTTTTTAGTGCTTTAAAGTGCTGTTTTGAACCCACATCTCTGTGTGAGCTACAGAGACAGCAGATGATTGCATAAGCATGCACAATTTTAAAAAGAGGATGGGTGACTATTTACACTGAATGTTCTTGCCTTGTTATTGAAAGACACTGCTTATCCATTGGTTGATTCAATCAGCTGTTTGCTTCAAGACTTCTTCTTGTCTCTCTTATGTGGAATCTTGATGGTGTCTTTAACTTCTTGTGGTTTTAAAGTTTGTTGTTTGTGCTTTCATGTGAATGTCTTGTATTTGTTTATGTGTACCCTCTATGCTGCAGTCTTGGCTAGGACTCTCTTGTGAAAGAGATTTTGAATCTCAATGGGACTCTCCAGGAGTTTAATATAAAATAAAAACGACAATTTCGCATTGTCACATTATCATCTATTCATAAGTGCTTTTTACTATAATCAACCCTTATTCGACTGCTCTGGAGATGGGCTTGTTATCCCAAAAGTAGAAAAGTTAAAAATGTGGTCTTATTTCCCTCGAAGCCTGTAATTGGTGTGAATGCTGGGCTTCATTGCACTGATTTCCATCATTCATGGCTGGACGGAATCATATGTGCTGTATGTGTTCATTATTAAATAATAGATGGCCTAATGGTCAGTTTATTATGGCCAGGTTATAACACCTCCAGGACTCTGTTGGATGGATGCCATCATTTCCAAAATTCACAAAATGTTTTTATGTCACTAAATATTCTGATTAAATCCATATTTGTTGGAGTCTTCATCAACATTTTCAAAGTACTGTTTGCTTTCCAGCTTGCTTGCTGACACGCAGCAGAGTTCAACCTCTACACTTGTCTTTATGTTTGTTGTCTTCATAATCTTTTGTTTGTCAAAGAGGACACTAATTTGCAAGATCAATACCCATATTGTTTTGTGATGGTATGAAGATAACAACATTGACGTCCGGGAACATCGATTGATCGCATGAGCAATGGTCTTTTTTTTTTGTTTGTTGATTCAGCATTCAGAAATCTGTAGGATTCAAAACAGCTACAGAAAAAAAAAAAAAAAACACAGCGAAACACATATTCACAGAGATAAATAGGCTAAAATGTTCAAATTGCCGTGTGATTCATTTGCATGAATTGTTCACGTTTGGTCTGAAAAGACCTTGAGTCAGTATGGAACTTCCCTTTAGTCTTCTCAGCTGGTGTCTGTCCACCGTGCCTATAACGTTGCACATCGTCCTCGCTCTACAGCTCCCTCAGTGCCTGTGCACTTATCTGGATCATTTGATATCACATCTCCAAAAGACCTGGTTGATTAGAGGTCTGATTATCATCATGCCGGAGTGGCCCCCTTGGAGCTCACTGATAGCTGTCTGATCCCCGAGTGCTATCTGCTCACAACATGGTTCAGATGCGTTGTGCCTGCATGCTTCAGCGATTGCAGGCTTGACTCAACGAGAGCTTTCTCTGAGGCTGTGTGAGGCTATCGGCAGCACCAATTACTTAAAACACAACACCAAGGCTGCAATGCCAGAGTCGATAAGACGAAGACAAGATCAAAACCCTCTTCTTTTGCCCCTTATCAGACTGCTACTGGGTGCTGGAGTGATTTGTAGCGTGTGTGTAAGGCTGACCCTCATATGGCGTAAACTTATTTTCATGCACCCTGTGAAGTTATAAGATTAGAGCATAGCATTACAATCCACATTTTCTTCAGTGCTATAAGAAAAAAAATCCCATCCAAAGCAGAATTTTATAACGTAGCCTGATGAAAACTGTGTTTGAACAGTAGGAGAAAAAACTTCACACGTACAGACCGCATTAAGGCAGCACAGTTAACATATTCAGGTAGCGATTGTTTCTTGAGCGCTGCCGCCTCATCAGCCGAGCCCCTGACCACTGTGTTGTTGTTTAGTTTTGGGAGGAGGGAAAGACCAACGCTGCTGTAATTATTCTGCTGTTTGAGGAATATTTGCCCTGACATTTTGTATTCCCTTTGCAAGCCAGGGAGATTGGAAAAAAAGCAGGCATTATGGCTCGCCGTGTGGCAGGCCTATTGCTTTGGATGGATGTCTTGTTTTTTATTTTTTATAGCTGGATTGTACGTTGTGATCATTGCAGAGTTGCATTTGCCATAGTGTTGTGTTCATGTCCCTTTTTTTTCAGCTGTGTGCAATCATACAGAAAAAGCTCTGGAAGTGGAAATTCTTCTTTCAGTAGCTGCACAGCTAAATGTTTGTACAGCATCTATATGAATTCAGCTAGTTTAAGTAGCAGACTGACTAATAAACACAGCAGAGTCCCTGCATGGTGCACAGGTGACATGGTCCTTACATCCATAAAGGGGAGGTCTTCAGTGTTACAGTCAAATCAAAGGTCCTTGGGCTGGATTCAGATAGAATCTTATCTTACCAGTATGAGTCCTCCTAAATGGAGTAAAAATATCCTCTCCTTGAGTGTTTTATTTACACTAAGCTGCAGAGAGCAAATTTTACTGAGGAACTGAGAAAACTCCCAAAGGTGCGTTCACACCAAACGCGGCGTGAATTATTCGCGCGAGTAGATTACATACAAAGTCTATGCACAGACGCGATGAGACTGGAGTGACACAAATTGCCCAAATGCCTGAGTTGAAATGTTTCAACTTCGGCGAAAAATGGTGTGACGCTGTGATGCGATAGCCTATCAGCATTGAGATGTTTCTCCTGTCATCACTGACGTCCTGCCGTTGTTGAATCAGGAAACAAATACTGTAGCCTACTGTGTTCACCCAGAGCTCTATGATACCTCATATCAGTAGAGACCGGACCAAACTATGTGTATAAATGTGTGTGTGTGTGTGTGTGTAAACCTTGCGGAGAGAACTAACTAAACATGAATTCAGACTTTTTACAAATCGGTGTCATTAGGTAGTTATTTCGGAGTCCCTTTTTATCGGTTTATTGCTGTTAAATCACAGCCAAATCTGTTTATTTGGGGTTCATACAGCTGTTGTAAACCAGCTGACGTGTGGCTGGCTAGACACAGTGAATACAGCTCGATAAAATCCACGGAGCTCCTCCGGACTATGACTATGAACCCAGACAAGACGCTGTTTAGTTTCCCGGGATATCTGACTTCCACAACACGTACTAAGCAGAAATATAGGATATTTTTCCATGGTTGATGACGGACATTTGAACGGCTTCCAGGGCGATAAGCCAAGCCCCCTCTCCTGCGCAATTCACGCGAATGAACACAAATAGTCCCCGGCGAGACCAGTTTGGTGTGAACACGGCATAAGACAAGGTAAGATGTTGTTCAGCTCAAATTATTGATAAATTTATTGAGCTGAATTTCAGGAGCAGGACCACGCCTCAGCCACTCACCCACTTCCGGCCACACTCCTACAAATACCTACCCTCAGCTAATAAGCCTCAGCTGGCTCGTGCTTTCTGCACTCGCAACCGGAAAGCCACGCAGAGAAAACAAAAAACCTTACCTCGCCTAAAACATGGACCTGCCGTCCATCAGGCCATCCGACGACGACGACCAGTTCGCCTCCCCAGAGGCCACCCGTACAGCCCAGGGAAGCACTCGACCTGCCGCCCACGAGACGCCGCCAACCGCCATCGAGAGGGTCCAGGCAGCCAAACCCGCCGATCTCCACCTCGCCGACCAGCTGCATCCACCCGCCAGAATCCGACAATAGGAAGATTCAGACCCACGGTCGTCCTCCTATAACTCACATCTCGGTGACAGAGGGAGACCCGCCACCTCCAGACGTAGACAACGGAAACGTAAATCCAGCTCTCTCCTTCTTCGCTCGCTCCAGACCCAGCTCGGGAACGAGCCACCGACGACTCCGGCTACCCGGCACGCCGCGCTCAAAGACGCCGTCACCCCTCCACGCTACAGTCAGGTCCCCCATCGAAAACGCACCAGCTGAGACCTCCAACTGGACCATATTCCACCTGCTAAGAGCATGGAAGCAACAAAGCAAACCGTGCCAACTCCTCACAACTTTCCTAAAGTCACGTCAGGCTAAAAAACACAAACGTACCTACATCCAAAACACACCGGCGTAACGTCAACGACTGTGCCACCAAGCACCCCGAAGCTCCGCCCTCCAACCCACAAAGTTCCGGGTTGCCAGGTTGCAGCGCATCACCTCTCATCCCCCTCCACTACCTCAGGCAAACTCTACTTTCCATAGCGGCAACGAGATGCCGACTCTCTCTTCCTCCCTTTAAATTTCTACAGTATTCCATCCCACCTCCTGGCCGGATCTTCACGTTCCCTTACTTTTTTTTTTTTCAGGGCCCTGTCCCAGTTTCCCCGACACCACCCTTCTTCTGCCTATACCCAGGCACCGGGTTGCCAGGTCTTCTTTCCTCTCTAAGCTGTCCCCCTCTCTAAGCACCAACGGAACGCAATGGAACGCAACGCAGCAACGGGACGCAGCAAGCAACAACGCATCACAACAACGCATCGCAACAATGGAATGCAACAACGTAGCAATGGAACAACGCAGCCACGCAGCAAACAACGAATCGCAGCAAGCAACGAATCGCAGCAAGCAATGACTCATCGCAGCAAGCAACAACGCATAGCGACAATGGAACGCAGCCACGGAAAGCAACAACGCAGCCACGGAACGCAGCCACGGAACGCAGCAATGCACCGACGCAGCCACGCCACAGAACGACGCAGCCACGGATCGCAGCAAGCAGCAACGGATCGCAGCAAGCAATAACGGAACGCAGCAATGCAACGCAACCACAGAACGCAGCAATGCAACGCAGCCACGGAACGACGCAGCCACGGAACAGCGCAACAACATATCGCAGCAGCGATGCGACGCAGCAAGCAACAACGCAGCGACGCAACGCAACAATGGAACGCAGCCACGCAACAACGGAACGTAATGCAACAATGGAACGGAACGCAGCAACGCATCGCAGCAAGCAACAACGGAACGCAGCGACGCAACAAGGCAACGCAGCAAGCAACAACGGAACGCAACAACGGTACGCAGCAACGCAACAACGGAATGTAAAGCAACAATGAAACGCAGGACGCCAGCGCCCCCCTGGCCAGCTACTTCCAGCAGCCACAGCATGTCTCCTTAGCCGAGGCACCTGGCACCGAGATGCCAGTGCCCCCCGCCGCCTACTTTCAGAAAACACAGCAAGTTGCCGTAACCGGGACACCTGGCACCGGAATGCCAGTGCCCCCACCCTGTCCACTTCCAGCGATGGACCCACACAATTGGTCAACACAACGATGCCGCTCCCTCTGCCGTCTTTGGGGGGTTTCCACGACAGAAGACTTTTTGCCGTAGACCAGCCATGGATCTCGCAAGCAGATGCCAAGTCATTTCCCCTCATGCTACGAAATGTGACCAATAGTAGCCGCAGCCATTGATACATTTATTTAGCTGAATTTCAGGAGCAGGACCACGCCTCAGCCACTCGCCCACTTCCGGCCACATTCCTACAAATACCTACCCTCAGCTAATAAGCCTCAGCTGGCTCGTGCTTTCTGCATCCCACCCTCCCTCCCTCTTGTTAAACCATTCCACCCAAGGTTATCTCACCCCATAGTCATCATCCTCCTATCCCACATGGAGACCGGGGGATCTGCAAGGCCCGGGAGCCGCAGTGGATCCCCAGCTAAGCCTCCCCCAAACCGCTACGGGCTAAATCTCCATCAACCATTCCTCAACACTCCAAATAATCTACGAAGGTTTGCCCTCGGCTGAGGCGGGGTCCTAAGCTAGTGAATCAGTTTTTTGGCATGTCCACATTGTATCCAGATTTATTTTGGAAAGTCTGGATATCCAAAAAAAAAACACACAAATCGGATTTGAATCACATCCAGAGGTGATTTGAAATGCGACTCCAATCTGATTTCCACAGATACGTCTCAGTATGGGCGCTCAACCTCAACTTAACCGCTACTAGCATAAGTCTATGGAGGAAAACATGGAGAACAGTCCGTAGACAGACGCTAAAATACACTGTCTGCTGGCGCTTTCATTTTCACTCTGCTTTTACTCTCTGCGTCTTCCCCCTCTAACATCGCAGTGTTTACCAGCATCCTCTATCACTGAGTTTCTCTGGTGTGACGGAGGAGTTCTGCACCGCGACTTGACAGTGCGATTGATTGATTCGAGGGTGAACTCCTACGTTAACACAACAAACCCATGCTGATAGGTTGGTGACACACAAATCCGATCTGATCACTTGCAAATAACAGTGCGGACAGTCCATCTTAAAGATCTGATCAACTCAGATTTTGCGAACTTAGCCTGAGATGAGCCCCATTGCTACGGATGACAATGCTTTTCATCAATGGACTGACTCACCTTAAGTGTTTTTCCAATGTTTGGAAAAATTTCCAATTTTTCTTTTTTAAAATGCTTATTTTCATTTGTGCATTGAAAAACGTTTGAAACAGAAATATATTAGGGAAAAGAAAGGTAAAACATACAGGATCAAATTATTCTTCATTTTCATGAATTCACATGGAAGTATTCACAAATATATTTTGTGATCTATATATATACATACGACTGCAAAAAAGTTTTTTCAATGCACACAAAAATAGCTATCGGTATATAAAATTGGGGGCAACCGTGGCTCACTGGCTTAAGAGGGTTGTCTGGTCAACCTGCCAGGTCATTGAAGCGATTTAACCCTAACTTGAGAGGAGACAAACCTAAATAATCAAGTAATTGCTCCATTTGAATGCTATTTAGTTGTGGTTTGTCATTCTCAAATGGCTCAAGGTAAAAGAAAATTTAATTAAAAAAACCATTTAATCTGTTATTTTGGAAATAAACAGCTCTGTGAAAAGTTCACTCACATTGTAGACTAAGTCCTCACGGTCGGAACAAACTCAATACTGATGCACCTCTAATCCCACCGAGGTGAGCCTCTCCGGTTCAAAACCGCAAACTGACCTGATTTTGAAGGATTTCGGGTGAGCCAATCAAGTGCATGTCCAGCTGTGATGGATTTCCAGAGTCGATCAGAAGTAGCCTGGAGGAAAAGGTGTAAGTTCTTTAAAGTCCTTAAATTTAACCTTGTGTAAAATATTTATAGAGTATACTCATGCCAGTTGTAAAGAAACCATCATATTTACAGCTTGGTGCCGAGTGCAATCTCTCAGGATTAGATTCAAATTTAGAAATATGGAAAGCTCAAATATAAACCTCTGATTTACCAATCCTAAAACCTAAAGTTTGAGTCAGTGTGCTGCAGCAGTTTTGCTTTTTTTGGTACATTTTGGGACTGACCAAACATTAGATGGATTTACTGTATCTGTGCTAGCTTAAGTGCAATACCGCTAATGGCTGCTGGATGATGTCTTAAACTGTTAAAGCATGTAAAAACTCTTGTGAGACTCGCTGCCCGACGACCTATCCTCCCCTTAAAGGAGCATAACACGAGACTGGGAGCATTTTGATTCCTGTCAACATGGTGACGCCTAAACCAACGGAGTTAGCCAGCGGGGGCACGCTCACATGCAACGTATCCTCACACAAAATGTTACTCATTGTTTTCTATGTTTCTCTACAAAAGCAAGCGACACGCATACAGTCTTTTCAAAATAAACTTCTGTCTTCACAGGAAACAACTTAGTTGGGTTTAAGCAACAAAACTACTTGTTAAAGTTTAGGAATAGGTCGTGAAATACTCAGTTAGGTTAAGGCAACCAAACTACTCAGTTAAGAAAAGATTGTCTTTTGGTTTAAAATGATTATGGAAATGCTGTTACTGAAGTACGGAAGTTACGTGACAAATACAGTAAATCAACGTTGACTTGTCATGTAACATGGGTAACGAACTCGCTGTTTGTTGGACCCTTCCTCCTACCCTCCTGACCCTGTGTGGGCTTCTGTGGTCTATGTACTTCCTCGAGTATGTGGATACCATATGAATCTATAAATTACAGTGCATTATTTTTCTCACGTATAGCTTCTCACGTATTTTTCTCACGTTTTCTCACGTATAGCTCTATGATATACATGTTATATGTATATATGTGTATATATATGTATATATATGTTATATATACAGGTATATTGCTACTTCAACTATTCGAGATCAATGGGTCTTGACAGGAGAGTTTAAACTTACTGCACTGGATTCCATTCACTTGTTAATTTTGTGTCCGCTAATGTGTGGCTTGGTAAAAGAGGAGCCGTGACACATGGGAGGAAATTTTCTTGTCAACAGCTATGTATCACCAGTTATATTCCCATGTCTTCCCGTACAAAATGGTATCAGTCTTGCCACCACAAAAGACTGCCTTAGCCATGACTTCATGATGAATATGCAGGTTTTTATTCAACTATTTGTTTTCCGCACAGCCCAAAATTAGAGCATAAAATCCAATGAAAAGACAAAAACCAACATGAATTGATTCTACTAACGCGTATGGTGTTTGTTAGTGTATGTTAACCCTGATATGTTTCATTCCTCTGTGCCATAGCAGATGAGGGCTTATCCTACAAAATATCACTGAAAGAGAAACAAAAGGACCACAAAGAGATCTCAAATTATAAAAAAAACAGTCGCAAAACAACGAGAGACACAAACACGTAAACTGTCCATAAAGACACACAAAACCACAGGAAACAACAGCAAAGAGACGCAAAACGACTGGAAAAAGTCAGAAAATGATTAAAAACTCCAGAATGATCACAGGTAAAACAGCTGCAAAGGAACCTAAAAAGACAAAAAAAAAACTGTAAAGAAACAGCAAATGACCGCAAAGAGAAGTAAAATTACACAATTATCACAGACTTAAAATGTCACAAAGGGAATGGACCCAAAATGACACGAAAAGACACCATAAACGATCGCAAAGAGGTGTAAAATGATACAAAATGACAGAGAAGCAAAATGTTACAAAACAGATGGATTGTTACATGCATAGTGTCTTTTCAAAATTAACGTATTTACAGGAAGTTAGGTTGAGGCAACAAAACCACTTAACTAGATCTAGTAAAAGAACACGGTTGGCGAACAAGACTGCCGAGTGACAAACGACTCAAGTGACAAATAACTGATGTGACTACGCTCACTTTAACCTTTGCTCGGGACACAAACAGCAGTCTCCTGGATGAAAGTCCTGTGTTTGTTAGACCCATCCACCTCCTCTCTCATCTGGCTCTTTATACTACGTAGTTACTTTTGAACATTTAATAATGAGGCAGGTGGGTATGCACTGGAGTTGGTTGAAAGCCCAATGCATCCGTCAGACGGTATTTCACAAGTTAGGAATGAGAGCGGGGAAAAGGACTGCAAAGAGATTGAAGGTGATCAGAAAGAGACTTACAGTGACACAATATGACCAAAGACCCAAAACGTTCCAAAACAACCAGAGACAAAAAAAACTCCATAAAGAGACAAATGACGACGCCAAACGACCAGAGACACATGAATGAATGGGCTTGGGGCTGACTACCCAAGAGAGTGTAAAGGAGTAGAAAAGTACTGACAGACATGTTTGTGAACATGTTTTATTAGTTCCAAAAGTTTGGTTATTACTACAAAATTCCAGCAGACTATCAACATCATCAGCAGTGATTCAGGACAAACATGAAATGCACACGGACAGGCCGTCCTTACACCAGACACACAGTACTCTATTCTCAGGATGCTCTCTTTACTAATATTCAAACTACGCAGAGTTGCAGCTCAGTCTGGTGGCTGCAGTGTTCCATCATTGTGCACTCCATGGGGGACGAAATGAATAATTAATTAGTTCTTTACACTGATCAAAATATACCCGATCAGAGAGACCACGTTAAATCAATTAAGAGGAGTTTTAATAAAAGCAGCGGAGGAAATGAATCGTTCTTAATTCATACACAAGACTGCTTGATTAAAATTAAGAATTAGAAATGGTGTTATTGTTATATCGGCTTTGCATTACTATGATTATCTTAGTTAATTTAAAATTAATGGAATATTAGATTCGATTTATTTAAAGATTGCATTTACCTGCAGGCGAAACCTAATGATATTTCTAACTAGATGCAGAGACTTCTGCTTTGACTGAAAGTTCTCTCAGAGTGTGGGAACAACATCTGCAACACCCGAAGTTATTGAAGGTTAAAAAACTGCCTTCATTCTTCAATCCCATTTTTGGCTACCAAGCCTGCGATGTACCCGTTGCGAAGGGGAGCGCTTGCACGTCTCTGCAGCGTCCACTAACAGACAGACGAGGGGAGGTAAAATCACATTCAAGCCGCTCTAAAGTCTCCCCTCGTCCCTGCAGCCGTGAATCACTCCTCATATACTGTATATCCACCACCTGACATGCAGGAAAATCTCTCCCCTACCCAAAGCGAGCAGACTCCCCTCCCTCCCCCTGCTCATGTTTCACAGCAAATGCCCCGCGGTTGTGATGCATGGGGGTGGGGGGTGTTGAAGCGAAGCCGTTCAAGTGTGTATGATATGCAACATCAAACCGGCCTCACAAAGACAGCAAAGTTGCGCTTTGATCCTCTGTCGGGCTTTCCTCTGGTATGGTTAAGTGATCACAGGGGTGAGGGCTTTAGGAGCCGCGCTACATGACGCGATGTGTTCGTCTCACATGTTGGGAGCCGTGTAGCCGCTAGAAACGGGAATCAGAAAAGATGGAATGTTTGTTTACAGCAGGATGAAATCAAGCCTCCATCTTGAGAGGGAAAAGTCCACCCACATGCTGTTATTCTGTTCTGGTAGGGATGCACCAATAAGACTTGCGAAACCAAGTAGAAGTATTTACAATTGTGTAGTTGAACATACAACATGAGTACTTAATTGTACTATAACAGTCCTAACAATGACTTTGTAAACATGTTTTACTTTCTGACCGTTATCATGCATAATGAAGGAAGCCTCAGCAACATCACGACAAGTAAGATATGAAATAGGTCTCATATCTCAAATTATTTTGCAGCCATAATATTTGACAGATATGTTCATATTGTCACAGTGTGTTTCCCGAGATATTTTCCCTGCGTGTAGGGAACATTAAAACAACATTCTCAGCATCATTATTGCATGTCCATGTGCAGTGTGTACAAGACGCTGCACTGTTATAGCCTGTACAATTTAATTGATTTTTTCATCATTTTTGTGTGTGGGTGTGTGTATATATATACATATACAGTATATATATAATAACCCTGGTATGCTACCTAAGTTACCTGCCTATACAAATATAAATAGATACAGATGTGTGCTATTTCCTGCAATTTTGTTTCAACACAATGTTGTAAAACAGTAAAGTCACGCTTTCCTAGGTGTAGTCCTGTTCCCTTCTCAAAGTCAGCATAGGAAGCTTCCTAAATTAGCCTTAAGTGTTTCCAGTCCTAGGTTAACTGTCAGCACAAGGACTGTACATGCTGTGCGATTTCTCTTTCCTTCAGCCCACCACACCAACTTTTGACTATTCTTTCCCTCCGTTTCCCAGAGGTCCCTCCTAAAACCCACAGAGACCTCATCTAGACTTGTTGCGTCCAGTCACAGTTACTTTAGAGTGATCCCGCTCCCCAAAGCTCCCCCTAAGCCCTCGGCCACATGCGCTGAGCCTGGATTTCTGCGACTCCTAGCGAATGAAACTCAGCGAGGGCGAGCCGCCGCTCATCCATCTGAAATGGAGTCGACCAAAGTGCAGGCTTAAAAATGCAGGGGCTATCTCAGAGGGCACTGCGAGTCAAGTCACCAGCCAGAGAGAACAAGAAGGAGAGGACGAGGGAAAATATCTCATAGAGCATTATAATCTGAAGGAGTGGATGTCCTAAATGTATTTTAAATTATGTTCAAAGAAATTTAAAATGAACTCCAGAGGAACAAGTACATATTGTTTGTTGGGGAATTTTAAACTGAATTAATATGCATTGAGCATCGGGGTTTTGGTTTAGTTTGTTTCCTGTTTTATTTAGAATGTCCGTTACTCTTGTGTCCCATGTTCACTTCACTTCCTGCATGAAGCCAGTGCAACACAGTGGCTCCTTGATATTTTTCATGAATGACATGCAGTATATCAGGCTGTGGGATCAATCAGTACAGTAGTCTTATGAGCTGAATATACATTAAAGCTGCCCCAACAAAATATATCAACAACAATGAAGAATTTTTTTCTGAGGGGAGATGGGTCATGGTCGTGTCAATAACACAACAAATGTTGAGGATGACCCATTTTCACTCCTGCCATCCACAAAGAGAACATTGTCTGATCATACCATGTTTAAGGTACATATCATACATAGGCAGGAGACAGGAATTTGGTGTAAACAGCTTTAATAATGTGGAAACCTTTTTTTGTTTCTGTGCTGGACAAGAGTTCAGGAATGACGCTTTCGCTGACAAATCTGCTACATTAGAATCTAAAGACCATAATAATCTGGGCTGCTCTAATTGCAAATCAACAATGGCAACTAAATGTGCTCATCAATATTCGATACTTGAATATCAGATCAACAGAAGAACATTTACTCAATTATTTTTCGATTTGCTTCGGGAACAGCAGGATAAACAAGATGGGCATACATTATTATGGAACGGTACTTTATTTGATCTACGCCTGGTCACTGCTCTCCTTTCTTAACTTCTCTCTCAGTTCCGCTCGTTCGCCCCGTTTCCTCCACTGAAATATGAAAGTACAAAAGTATTACAAGTTCTGATTGTAAACTTATGAAATGCACATCTAGTTCCCTGACCTCTGCTCCCCCTTTACTCCTCTGTGGTTCGCTCCTTTCTTCTCAAGACATGTTCATATCTGGTCCCTCAAATTTGTACATCTCACTTCCTGTTCCCTCCTTCATTCTTTTCCTCCCTTTCTCTTTCACTCCTCCCTTTCTACTTCCTCTTCCTCACTCCTCATATCCTGACTTCTACCTCCTCTTCTCTTAGCACTCCTCTCCTCCTGTGGAGCTGGAGCAGCGACAATAAGTTTTGCCATTGAAAAAGGAAACATTGGCACTGAAAACAGTTACACTGTCAAAGAAACAGGCATTAAAATGTTTAGCATTGTGTTTCAGATTTTTTCTTCATGTCACTCTTTTTTAAGTGCCATTTGTTATTTTTTTTTATGCCAACATTTTTCTTTTTCCAATCTTATTCTTTGTAGTTTCCACTTTCTGTCACGGTTTTTGGCAAGCAGATTATATGTAAATCATGCTCTCCTCTCCCCATCCATGCCAAATCAGCGACAGAAACAGGGTTCAACATCAACGTTATTTTTCATTTGCCAGTTTGGGAAAGTAGGTCAGAAATCTACTTGTCCCTATTTTATTTGCCCGTGACTCACAAAACTAATCAGGTGACGAAATGTCAACGTTGACTTTTCTTTCACACGGCGCACGTCTGCACCTGCTGCCATTTCTTTGTGACAGCTTTTTCTCCTGCTCCACACGTTTCTTTTCTGTCCTTTCCTATACTCTCTCTCTCTCATTTTCACCCTTTCCTCCTTTCCTTGTCTCTCCTACGTACATACTCCTCTCCTCCTTTTTTCACTCTCTCCTTCATTTATTTCTCCTCTGCATCCTTCTATCATTGGAAACTGACAAGTAACTAGCTCATGATATGTAAGCATCTCCTTTCTGTGCACTCCTTCCTCCTTTCCTCTTACTCTTTCTTACATTTCTTCTGTTCTCCCCCTTCTACCAGCCGTCCCTCTATTCCCTTTCTCTCATCTCCTCTCAATCTTTTCCCTCCTTTTGATGTGTGAGGTCGGGGAGGTTTTTCTCCTTTTCCGGCTGCAACATAAGGCTTTACCAACGCGGTTTCAATCGAGTGAATCTGTGAAAAATGTTGTGTATCCGGATTGTGCTTTCCAGTTGACATGATGACCAGGTCGTTGAGCCTGTCTTGGCCCGTGGTGCTGCTTAACCGTGTCTGTAGACAGCGCAAAGGCCACTTGGAAGACAGCCGTCAGTGTGGGAAACATGTCTTTGTCAAGCATTTGTCCGTTTCCTCGTCCTCATGAAGAATCTGTTAGCCACCAGGAGTTCTTCCTGCTCTATTTGAATCCTGTACTGTGCAGCAAAGCTTTTGAGTGCTTCTTCTGAGAGAAAGTCTGCTTACCTGTAGGGCCTTATGATTTCCAGGATATGGAAAACATATATATATTTTTTTTTTTCACAACCGAATGGAAGAAATAAAATATGGCCCTGTTTTGGTTTATTCACTTGATTATCTAATCTGCTCTGTGTTGGTGTTTAACCAAGAGAGAGGCTCAGCTCCACCTCATACACATACACAGACACACACACACACAGTCGTGTAGAAGAGGCCTCCTGAGACGGTTAGCTCACGTTAGCTAGCTAGCCAACAATCCACATTAAGCTAGTAGCTTCACTAATATATTTTGTTATTCTTTTGAAGAAGTCAACTCCTCTTTGTGCTCCATTATTTGTATCCCCACCCCCACTCCCATGGGTCAAAGGCCACAGTTTTGTCAATAAGACATCGGCTATAACTCTTTTTTCTTCCCCTGTATCTCTCCAGTTGCAGGACATGCTGGGCCCAATATAAGGTAACGACATAGTGCGTTGATGCATTTTGCATCGAGCCTCCAGGAGTCGGGCTCTTATCAGTCCCTCCGTCTTGGCCCAAGGAGCAGAGTCCCATATATAAGAAGCCTTTTGCCTTACAATCTCCCAACTTTGATCCAATAATGTCACTGAAGCCTTTATTGCCATTTGGACCTGAGAGTGACAGCCCTGCAAAATTGATGAGTCCTCTGGTGTAAGGTAGATATCATAAGATGCCAGGTATTGACGCATTCCTTCATCATTTATATTTGAAGCTATGGTCAGCAAGACTTTCAAGTTTGTGTCAATTTCAGATTATCTTCAAATATATTACAAATCAGCAGAGTAGTAAATTCATATCTGGAATGTGTCTAAACTTAAGTATTTGGTTCGTCTAGTAATACTTATTGGCTAAAATGATGAATGTACGTTTTTCATGTGAAAATATCGCCCGTTTTGAAAGCTTTTTCCTGTATAGAATGGTGCTCTGTGTAAAGCATTCATTAAAGAGACAAATGACGGCGGGTAAAGATAACCGAGGAGGTGAAGACACACAGTTAAAATGACACTTTGAGTAATCATGATCCTTTATGTTCCGGAGCGTGATGGATTTAGTTCCCGTGTAGAAATGAGGACGTGCAGCATGTACACGCTCTACCTCCATAAGAGATCAAGTAAGCCTGGGCTTCTGTTCATTTGGTTTTGAAAAAGAGATGCTAAATAATGTCTTTTCCACGGCCGGATTTAGTGATTTGGGGCCCCAGGAAGATCCTGTTTTGCTTTAGTTTGTATCCTTTCTCTAAATGGAAATGCTGGTATTGACAGTGGTAGAGAAAATACTAAAAAAAAGTTTAAATTACAACTGATAACTACAAATAGTAAACTAATAAAACAGCACAGTTAAAGTCCTGCCTTCAACTGTTTACTTTGTTTTATGTTGTGAGACAAATCTGAATCTGCAACGTAACCAGTAACATTTCCCTGTCAAGTAGTGTAACTACAATGTTTCCCTCATTATCGTACTCGGTAAGTAGTATACAGTATTTTTGATTTGCTTTGGGGAGCTGAGTAAGAATAGTAATATTATTCAATACATTTTGGTATCTAAACATCATAATAAATTTATAGCTGTTTGGGGCCTTTTTATTTGGGGGACCCAGGCCTTACGATAAAGTCTGACCCTGGTGTCTTTTCCCTTGAACCAGACTGCAGGCCTTTTTTGTGTGTGTGACTATGCCAAAGCGGTGTATTGCTGAGAACCCATAGACTGAATATAAGAAGTGGATTTAGTCATCGTGACGTCACCCATTGGCTTGTGGACAGCCGTTTTGAAGCTTCGAGTTCGGTGGTTTGGCCGTCGCCATCTTCGATTACGGCCATTGCCATTTTGGCTTTTTGTAACCAGTTGTTAGATCCGGGGGTTCTCTGGCCCGATACGGGGCTACCTACTGAC
>NW_022280127.1:48489-67393 GCF_004355925.1 Anarrhichthys ocellatus
TTCATTTAAGGCAGCTTTCCTGGGATCTCAATCCTCTTTTTTGACACAGTGAACGGAAGTGACCATATTTGGAATCCGGAGGAGTGACGTAGTCTGGTAGCAACCTTTCAATAGCAGTAGACCTACCCTAAAGCATACTCTGCTTTATGATCTATTTGACTCTAAATGGACCATAATTTACTAAATGAACATCATGCTGTATTGAAGAAGACTTGAAACTAGAGATTGAGACCATAAACTCATGTTTACAATGTTTACTGAGGTAATATAGCGTAATTTTCTCATTGACTTCTGTACAATCTGACTTCATTTTGCAACGAGAAGAGTTGCCAGTTGCCTTGCTGGCCAGTAGAGAGAATGCAATTTTAAGACGCAACCAGAGGCTGCCGGCTGTGAGGACTCACGGAAGCACAGAGTGGAGTGTGACACCACAGGCCAAGCATACGGCCCGTTCTGAACAGAAATGTTTTGAACACTCAAAAGAAATCAGTTTGAATAAAGTTGTTCAAAGAAAAAAATGTCACTTGTTATTCTGGAATAAAGCCTTCATGATGGGCACACTGTTTTAGTTTGTCAGCTGGTGATAAGATGTCTTCCACTTTTGATTTCGGGGGTTTCGGACCTTGTTAAACAGAAATGTAGAAGCTTTCTCACATGTTATAGCTGTGACAGATTTGCAATCAGGGCCTGCCTCATGTGGCATCAGAAGGTCAGCCACATTTCATAAGTCTAATTTCAAAAACGGAGCGGCCTAATGAAATCTGTAAAATTAAAATATGTCGTTAGTGCAAGCTGCAGCTCTCTCCAGTGTTCCGCCGAAGAGTTGCTCCATTAATTGCAGTGGGCTGTGATTATTCACAAGGGTTTATAATTAGGAGGGAGTCAGGAGTGTTTTATGCCGGGTAATTGCATGTGTCTACCCGCCGCCGCTTTGCTGGGGGAGCAGTAAGCTACAGTACCGCCGTCGAATCAAGGGAGGCTGCTTTGGCCCTTGTTGCTTGAAATTGATTTTGAAGCACTCCTCAAACAGATTGCTTTTTGTAAACATCACTCTTCCTTAATTTTACAGATTCTGATGATACGCTGCGGAGCCATTATGAATTTTTCGCTTGAATCCGGGTGCATCCGCCAGCTTCCCACCACAAGTGGGTTTCGGTAGGAGGAAGTGAAGGCTAAATAATATGCAAACCGCTTAGTATTTTTCACAATTTTAAATTGCAGACAGACATGTATAATTAGTTGTCAAAGAGCGGGCAATTGGAAAAGCTTGTCACCTTCCATTTGTTTGTAACATAAAATGATTAGAACTAAATAGCCGCATGCTATTTTATCTGGGATTGTGTCCTTGCTTGACATGTGGGACAAAGATAGAGTGAAGCTCTATTTTGGGGAGCAGCTTTTGAATTCAGGGTCTGGAAAATACTTCATTTACCACTTTTATTGTATCTTGTCATTCCCTGTTTTGCTGCATGTGAGAATCTGTTCCGCTGTAGATGACTTCAGTCTTGCAGCACATGTGAATGCTTTAATAGAACGTGTCCACGCAAATATGACTGTTAACATTTCCCAATTTTTTTTATTTTAAATTGTTTTGAGCTCTGTGCATCTGCCATATGGTTGCCATGTGGTGTTGTTGCACAGGCTGCTCAAAATGCAGATAATTCACATTAATTTTCCCCATACAAAGTCGGGGGTAGGGGGGGCATCCATTAGGATTTGTATGACGTGTCACGGGGGCCACATGGGGACCCGGTGAAAGACTGCGAGACCGGTCGTTCAGCTCCATCAAGGACCGCTGCGGCAGCTGTTTTTTTCCTGGACGTCTGTTCCTAGGTAACGTGCCTCTAAACTTGATGGGCTACAACAGCTTGCTCTTCCTCCATTCTATTCAGTGACTTGAGTCACAAAACTTAACATCGGCTGTGGGAAGCCGAGAGCCGCCTCCCACCTTTATTGCACTCTGGAACAAAATGGATGAAAAAAAGCTGAGATGAGATAAGATGACGGGAGACACGTGAAGAATGACTGGTTGCTGTGCTATTCATTATTCAGAAGCAGTGTTCACTCGTGTTTTATGTGAGATGGCATGTTATCGCGGTGTTCAACCTTTGGCAACAAGTAAAAAACCTTTTCAAGAAGATGTGAGACGTGAAGAAGGGGAACTTGACTACCGTGAACTGCATTCGTATGGGAAAAGATTTTCTGGGAGGTCAACGACCGATAAAGTACGGAGCGTTTTACACCTCTATATCAGTGGGAAATATTCTGAAATTACTTTCGCTCTACTCCACTGTGCTTCATGAATTACTGCAGGAGATGAGGCGGCCCAGTCAGAGCGACGGGAGGAAAGGCTTCTAAGCCTTTGAGCGGGTCAAGGACGGCGGTGAAAGGACGATGAATTTTATATGTTGCACCTCGTAAATATTCACATCCGAGGGGAGAAAAGACAACAACTGCACTGTTGTCACATGTTAAGCATGAGGGGGACGACCATGTTTTTAATCAATGAAATGGTGAAATAGTGCCATACATCTAATCTAATGTAAAAGGGAATATTGATACATTCCCTGTGGCAGAATGAATGTCGTAGTTAATATTACTAAATCTCATTACTTACTTGCGACTTCCCTGCTCTCCCGAGGTCAATGAAAGTGAAGCAGCACCCAACAACACTTGAGAAACAGATACATTAAATAGACCAACAACAAACGCATGTCTAAGTGATGATTTCAGATTTCAGCTCATCTTTTCATTTACTGCTACGTCCCTGACTGTAAGCTATTCTGAGAGCTTTTCTCATTCTCAACAATGAGACTTCATATAGAGAGGAAATCAAAAACCTTCAGAGTGGTGCTCAGAGAAGAACCTACTGCTCATTTTGATTTTAGAATAAGGTGGTGAAGACGCACCATGTCTACATCAATGGAGCAGAGGTGGAGCAGTGAAGTGAACAGCTTTAAGTTCCTGGTAATCAGCATCACAAACAACCTAATAATATATATATATATACTGCATATATATATATACACATTTTTTTCTCTATCTAACTAATTGGGTCTACAATCTATACATTTTGTTGTGCAACCCTGTACAATGACGATTAAAAGGCTTGTAACCTTCTCTATTATTATTATTTATTTATTTTATCGTGTAGAAAAGTGAGCACATAACCAGTGCAGACAAGTACATGAACACATAAACGACTGAAGAAATGATACAAAGTAAGACAAAGACAAAAACAAACAAACAAAGGGAACAAATGCAAACTGAGGAGTTTTACATAGGTTTAGAGTGATGGGTGTGAAAAACGGAGGTCCAGCAAAATGTATAGTGTTGGATGTGTATGTGTGTGTTAGTGTTTGTGGGTGTGGCCATCTTGTGTGTGATCCGGTTAAAGGGTGAGTGACAGGTGTTGATCGAGGCTAGTTGGTAATGTAGGACACACATATATATATATATATATATATATATATATACATGTATATATATATATATATATATATATACACATAAATACACAAGACTGTACATATACACAAATATATTTATATATACACTTAAACAGAAATACTATAATGTAAAAAAAAAAAAAAGGGAGCAAGAGTAGATCCGGGACGAGAGAAGAGAAAATATTTGTTTTGGTAAATCCTTCATAGTTTACAGGGCTACAGAACTCAATGGTGTTCGAGTTGTCCAAGCTCCATTCATGTTTATTGTAGATGTGATTTGCTTGCGTAGGTGCATCTACATGTTTAACTTTGGCCAATTTCCTCTGCCGGAGCTATACGAGGTAGTTACTGTGATTCCTCGTGACTCTGTTGATATAAGTCTTCCAGTGTTAAGCACTGCCTCTACACATACCATCGTTTTGCATTTTGCTTGCATGTGCTAACCTCTTGGTTTGGCTTTGCATTGGAGGATATTTCATCTCTGTTCTTTCTTTTCCCAAAATTTAAATTAATCATATCTCATCTGCTGCTATGTAGTGTTAGCTAACGTTATTTTACATATAAAATGTGTTCGCTGTTTTCACAATCAATTTAAAACCTCTTTAGTTCAGCTGAAGACTTGAGCAGATCCGATGTGTGGAATGTGAAGTTTTCATAGCAAACCAGCACGGCAGAGTTCGCTAACTGCGTTTTTTTGTTATTTTTTTCTGTCAGTATAGCAGCGGCTGTAAGTTGCTTATTAAAAATGATTAAAATAAGAAAATAAGCATTATTAAGCATCCCCAGCACAAGGATGCCCCCTGAAACGCGGTTCTAAACGGGAATCCGTTCTAAATTAGTAAATAACCAAAGTATTAATAAGGAGTAACGATCCTGCTATCCGTACTTAATAAATTCCGTAGTGAGATGTCCTCGTCTCAAACGTCCTCTCTCTGTCTCTTTGTCTTTGTCTCCGGCTCAGTACAGCGTGAGACACAAATCATGGCAGAGAGAAGACAAAATTTTACTCGAGTAGATGCTGAGAACTCTTGTTTTCACAAATAAGGGAGGCAACACCAGCAGTTTATCACAACATGTGACCAACAAGCAGAACATCAATCTGCAGAAATTACCACTTTTCTACTGTTTGTGGAGCAGTCGCCAATCCTCGTCCACTGCAGGAGACGTTAGTGATGTCATACGGAGTTTGATCAGAAAAACAGGATAATCAATGAAAGATAATTGCTCAGCTAATTATTTAGTTGCTAATGTATTTTAACATTATTTGAACTTCTTATATTGCTGCTCAAGAAAGTCTATTTGTTTACAAACAAGACTAATAAAACATTGTCGATTACTTTCTGAATTCATTATCTTTTTTTCTCACAATATCTTAAAAAAGAATCAATAAGAGAATCAATAAGAGTACTAGTATGGATAAAATCCTTACAATACCCATCATTAAAAAAAAGAGGAGATATAACTTTAGGAACTTTGAACAAGGTAATTTAACTTTTTTGTGGAAAAAACACAGCAGACACAGATACTTATTTAATGCATGGTATTTTTTATCTCATAAAACATATTTGGAAAGTGGGAGTATAACGCCACGTCTACTGACCGCTGGTTAAACAGTACAGTGTGGAAAATACTTCTTCTCATGGCAGTTTTAAATATGAAAAGAAATAGCACCCTCTCTGTAAAGACAGAATTTGGCCTGAATAATAATTTTACACACCTTAGCAGACATGTCCTGCCCCACCTGCTGTTTACCTCTTTACCCATGATACCGCTCGTCCTCAACAACAACACTTCCCAGAGCTGGAGCCACTCCACCTGCTGCTTCGTGTTTGGACTCCACTCCATTAAGCAGGTCTCCTCGCTCTGGCCACCGCGGAACACGAAGCACAGCGGCGTGGCCGAATGGACTGCAGACACTGTTCCGGCAGGCACGGCATGAATGTGACACAGTGCTTCCTCCTCTCAACGAGGGCCTTCATGCGCTCCGGTGTACTCCATGTCCTGAAGCAAGTGGATTCATATTTTAATCTCAAACCTTCGTTGCACGGGATTGTCCCATTTATTCTTATTCTGTGCTTCTACAATGCACTGACATCATTGGAAGGCACTCACTTTGCATTATCTGTTTGTACAGTAAATCACCAATACAACCCAGGACGGCACGCTTTACCCAGACTACAAGCATCTACAAAGGCATTAAGGCTGTCACAGTGGTTACTAATGCATGCAGACTGCCTGAGGAAGTTCTCATCAAAGTGCTGTATTGTAGTGCATGAAAGTTAAAACAAGGTGAAATTTCCACTATGGTGATGTTGAGCAGTGACACGATGGCACCCATTTCCATTTTTTATGAAGCACGGCCTATCATCGCATTCAAAAACCGCCACATCTTTAACAGATCTGATTGTTTGCCTGAAAAGCGCCTCTGGCACGAGAGGTCATCATACCCTTCCTGTCACATCAGCATCCATCAGCTGCACGTGCCGACGTATCAATCAAAGCATTGCTATCTTTAATCCTATCTGACACGTCAATCTGTGTCCGACAGTCTGCCACCTTTAGATTACCGATTTCCACGCAGAGATTACAGCGGCGCAGCCCGACGCCGACTGCAGCTCCTCAGCAACCTTGGTCCCAAGGTGCCTCTGCAAAAACGGGGCAACATGATGATGTGGCCTCCGCTACGTGCCAGAAGTTACTCTGACACATCTAGTAAAGGATTGTTAGCAAGCAGGGGAAAACATGAGCCAAAGTAACAAAGGCACGGTAAACATGTTTTTCACCACATAATGGAACAATAATTTCCAATATATTTGCTCGTCAAACATAAATGAAACTATTAAGAATGAAATTTATGTAATAATAGTAAGGAACCCAATGTGTTTTGAATACACAATAAATAGGTTAATAATTTACCATAAATAAATCCAATGTTTCAAATTCATAACCAGGTCTATGTATCAAGTTTGAATAAAGCCTGTTTGTATGATATTCATAATAATCAGGTGTATTCAAGAAATTCAACTTACTTAAAATCCATCAAATGTATGTACTTTTTATTAATAAACCCAATATTTTATAAAATATATATCTACATATTTCAAATTTTTAATATTTTTCCATTCCCCCCACACTTACAACATCCAACTACTACAATGTACAATACATAAAAAAATAACCATGTTTCACATTAACTATGTATTTGCGCATGCCAAGTGAAGGCATTGCAAAAACTTCAACAATAACTTTTGTAATTTTAAAACGTTATTAAACATTTGTAAACAGACCTTGTCGCTGAAAAACAATGGGAACTGTAATGCTTACAGTCCACTAACATTTCAAGGAATCCCTGACATCCATTTTTAGAAATGTTGACGACCACCAACCTAACATGAGGCTCAGTGGTTTTGCATCGTGTATCTATGTTTGCATGTATACTTACGAGTTCACGAATATAAAAGGAGTACTTTGCAGCAAAACAGTCAAAACTGAAAAACTTTTTCCTAAGGGAAATATCAGTTTATCACTGGAGCATCTTGATTTTCAGTGCTTGCCCTTTTGGTTTGGTAGAGTCCAGTTCCATCAGGATTTTCTGAAACACTTCGAATGTGCACTTGAGGTAGCTTAAGTTAAGTGCATAGATTGGTCTGAACAGCATCACACACAAGTCTTCAAGTCCAACATCTGCAGGCTCTTCTTCACGACTGATCCGAATGATGTAGATGCCCATTGTTGTCTGTGCAATCCCCGACACAGCCTTTGTAGGTTTGCTGTCCTGGAAGATAAACAAAGAGAACAATGAGCTGTGTCCCCATGGTGGTACATGTAAAATAATGGAACATTTTGTCAAAACTTTCCACAAAAAAACAAAAAAGACCAGAAAACTGACCATCCATTTCTGTCTAACCAACCAGTTTGGCCAAAAAAAAAAAAAAAAAAGAAATCACTCATCAGTTTAGAAAAATGACCAGTCAGCCAGCCCTTATGCATAAGCTGGACAGTTTTCATAAAATGACCTCAACTGACCATCGATGCCTAGTAAGTTTGCCTCTTAAGTAGTAGGCTAATTTTGTATAACTCATTACTTCCCCGTCTACACCGAATATGAGATCAACATAATGGTTTCAGTGTTTCATGATTATGTTCCATAATTTCCATACTTTGTGCTGCCAACCGTTTCATACTTTACCAGGATAATTTAAAGCTGGCAAGTTTCTTATTTGGCTCGTAAAATGAATCATACTCCACACTAATAGCTGCATAGTTTAATCTTAGAATGCAAACTACACACACATAAGCAAAGCTAGATGGCGATGCCTATGAGACAATTAACGTGAACTATCAATGTAACAACCAATTTATAATGTAACAATACTAGGTTGACATACACTTACCATGTATTCTTTGATGAGTGTATCCATGTCTTCATTGAAGGAGACACTTAGGCTCCTCAGGATACAGTCACACTTGACGTTGATGTCTTCATTCTGAAACAAGCATACCAACAAGATTGCCCCCCACCAAAAAAAAGTTAAACTAGTCAATGCATAGCTTTTACAGTTTAAGTAATGCTTAATTTTACTTTTAATATATTAAGTAATATTTTAAGACTAGAGCAGCCAGGGCTGTACTTTCTGCAACTACCATGAACACACTAGCATGCTGCCACAGATCCTCACTAGAGCACCAAATGTGTTATTAATGCAGAAAATAGTCAACAATAAATTCACTATTTGCAGCTGTTTTCCATAAGTAATGTTTGACAAAAAACTACAGAACCCAAATGATTTGGGTCACAAAATGACTGTCTGGACTCCCTCCCCCAACACCTCAAACATTCTCACATGCCACTTTCAAAACTGCACAACTCACCTATTTAAATCAGCTTTTAACCTGTAAAGTCAGTTATGTATGTTTTCTTTTTTTTTCGTGTTATTCCTGTCACGGATTCCCCTTCATATTAGTTTTGTTTTCATCCTGTCTGCTTGTTTTATTAACTCTCGTATCATTTCAGATCCTATCATTCACACCCGATCATCTCTCATTCCCCTCACCTGGTCCTCCACACCCATCTCACCTGCAGCCCATCCCCTCACTAGCCCTCACTATTTAGGTCCCCTCTCTTGCACTTGTTCCCTGCCAGATTGTCTTGTGTGTTATTGCCAAGTTCTCCAGCGTACCTTTATATTGTTCCTGATCTGCCTGTTTTTCGACCTTGGATTTTTGCCTGCCCCTTATTGGATTTGTTCGCCTGTTTGACTGACCTCCCGGTTTTGACCCTGCCTGAACTCTAGTAAAAGAACTGAACTTGTATCTTGTCTCCGAGTTGTGCTTTTGGGTTCAAGTATCTGTAATCCTTACAGTTCCTTACTGTTATGATGTCATCGATTTTGTTCTTATTATAAATGCTTTTATTGTTTCTGTTTTTACAATGGAAAGTGTCTTTGAGTGCCTTTTAAAGCGCTATATAAATAAAATGTATTATTATTATTAGACACCAATGGTCTGTAAGGCGTCATTCAAACTAGAGGTCCCTGAGCACCCAAAATATCTCGCAGTTTGCTGCAGAATGCGAGATTAGCCGTTAACAGACAGCGACTGCATGGTTCTTTGGGCGTAACTGAAAATAAAAATATTGAATATTGCAACCCAGAATTAGACAATCACAAAGTTGATTGTATGTTGTTAGTAGGATTTACTCTTTTCTTGTTGTGGGTTTGTCAATTTGGCTGAAATTTACAAGGCTTTATCATTATGAATACTTGTATATTGTACATATAGCAACAGGGCCCCTGTACTCTTTCAGTCATTTTCCCACATTGGATCTCACAATCATAAGCGATGACTGACTGCACTCAAAATCTAGTGTATAACAAAGCCATGAATCTTCCACAACGGAGTAGACAGTGTCGATGAAAGTGACAACTGGAGCCTTGTTTGAAGTGGAACATCTCTGATGTCTCCCCTCTTTAGCTTGACTCGCTGCACGAACAAATTCAGGGCTGCACTCAAACAAATTAATAAGTAAAGCACTTTACTTCTCTCCTCCTAATCCTCCTCAGTTGTTCATCAGCAGGCAGTATCAAGAAGCTACAACTGTGAGTGATATAATACAACCTACATTCTGAGCTGAGCAGAACAAATTGCTCAACGCAACCAGAAAATGTATTGCCAGAGAACAGTGACTGGGCTGTCGAAGGTTTAGGCTTACTGTTGCTGTCGGGCTGGACCACCACCAAGTCTCACGACCCAGCTGAACTACTAGAAATAAAAGATTAATGAAAAACAATTCCAAATGGTAAAGATGTTGGTTGCCCGCTGGGTTGGGGAAAGTTGGATGGGGATGAGTAGGGGGGCAGCCTGCTGCTGTAAGTACTGTGGATGATAGCTGTGAGCTGGCATCCCAGTGCCGGTAGCTCCAGCTATAACTGGTGAGACTGAATGAAAAGTCTGGCATTCCGGTGCCAGGGGTTATGCCAAGCTGTTGGGGTGGCAGGGCGAGGGTGGTGGGGGGTGCTGGCATCCCGGTGCCATAAGCCCCAGCTAGCTGCTGACGTCTCGACGTGGTGTTGGGTTGTGCGCGATGATGTCATCTGGAAGTGTTTACTGGGCGGTGGGCTTAGACATGAGTAAATCGAAGAGTTTTGCTTTTTTGTCCGATCTGTGGAAAATAATTCCTTTTTCTTTTAATAATGCTTTTCGCAGGGTTACAACGGTCCAGTTGGAGATTAGTGAAGGCTGGTTGTCGGGGGACAGAGAATCTGGCTGCGTGTAGTGAGCCCGGAATAGTGGGGACGATGTCGGGAGACTGATATCTTTCTCGTGGGTGATGGAGTCGGGGAACTGCAGCACCGTTTTTCGGACTTTCAATAGACTCGTCCCCTTTTTGCTGATGGAGGTGAACTGGGATGCACTGACGATTTGTCGGGTGATCTGTGGTAGTTCTGCAGGTTAAGAAGAGACGAACCGGGCGGGATGAAGACCTTGGAAGGCACTTTGTGAGTGCTTGCTGGACTCGGTTGCTTCTCTGGTGAGGAAAGCGGTGTCTGGATCATGGAGATGCCGTTGGAGTTTTCTGATCTTGTGGATGAGTTTGTTGGCATACCCTGGATTTTGTACTGGTCCCATCTGAAGAAGTCGTTGTCGGAAGTGGAAAGCGAGATGGCATGCATGGGTAGGTAAAAGTGATCGTTAGTAGAATACTTACATTCTGACAGTTCTATCAATGTTACCAGCCCTCGGTCCTGCTTTGGAATATGTAAACGCGACGGGATGAGTGGGTTAGGGAGGTATTCATAGGAATACCGGAAGAGGTGTGGTCCTGCTCTCGAAATGATGCTAAGTAGCTTCAATTATTGTTGATATGTGTTATAAGCACATATCAGAGTCTGTAATTTGTAATGTTTTCAGTGGGATCCTGGTGAAGAACAATTGAATTCAAGAGCAAATTGAACTCTTGCTAATTTCAGCCATTATTTGCTTTAGATGTGGGGAAAATTAATATTTATCCCCTGGATATGAACTATTTTGCGCATGTCGTATGCAATCAATGCTCTCTCCCAGTAGCTACATTCATGTGTAACAAATTTGCAAAAGTACTTTAGTACTGTATTTTCAGAGATAACAATACATTCCAAAGCAGGAAGTAGGTCGACGTTCGTGTAGCACAGGGGTGTAGAGTTGAGAGAAAACTGAAGTAGTGGAATCTAAAAAAACAGAAGTGTACAAAATGATTTAGCTGGGTGATTGTGAAGTACATTTGAACTTTATACACAATAAAGTTGAGCAACTCATCTTTACCTGTCCTCTACAGCACACTGCTTACCATCCTCAGTAAAGTAATGCTCTTTGAGATTGGAGCAGCTTTCTCCTTGCAGATGAGATTGGATGAAGCAGTTTTGTGAAAATCAAACACAGCATCTATCTTGCTTATTTGCTGTGTGTTGTATAGAACAATACATCCATTCACTCTAAACAATGTCATTTGAATTTTATTTGTACAACCTGGCAGGATTATTATTTATTTATTGTTAAGTGATTGCAGGGAGAGAGAGATCAGCTGGATGAGCTAGATTGACTTAAAAGAAGAGAGAGAGAAAGCGACATATTGCTCAGTCAATTCATGAGCTTTCCTCAAAATAAATGGTCTGTGCTTTCAAGGCAATTGAGAGACAATCATGCAGTAGTTTTCAGCTCTACCTCCCATTTTGCCTACTGTGTTTTCTAGGTTCTTCTAGTCTCAATGCATTTGCAGCTAGGAAATTAGTGACCGCATCTGCATTGTAAACCGTTGAAAGAACCGTTGTTTGTACACAGCTGGAAACTATAACATTGAACTCTAGGCGAAAGCCTGAATGAAAGCGCTTAAAAAACGGATCCTTTATTTACAAGTGACTTTTTTGTTTTACAAATTGTTTTTTTCATTCTTTATCAAATATCTCAGCCAACCTCTATAGCATGCAGTCCGTACTGTGACACCACGTAAATGGCCAGTTGAGATTGGTCCAGACTTCATACATGATAGTAGCGTTAACAATTAGGTCTTTTACTTTATTTCCGAAAGGGAACATTTTTTTTTCTCTTTATTGTGTATCTAAAAAAAAGTTATCCCAGTAATATAGGATGGACCAGTTGTGCAAATGTCTGTTGTAGGTGGGCCGTACCTGGTGTAGGCTGGCATAACATGTTAGTTGAAGCTGGCTTGTTTTCTTATAATAGCTCAAGAAAATACTAGTTTCTCTCTACCGCGATATGAAATAATATTATAATTCAAATGGATCATATTAGCAGACCTACGCAGCTGGCAGACTACTTCGCAGGGAGGAGCGCAGTTGGGAGCGCAGTTGGGAGCTCCGGAAAAGACAGCTGTCTTGTCCATCTCTAGAGCTGGCTAGTTGGCTAGCGTGTCTCTGAAGCTCCCACCGACTCTCCTCCTATAGGGAAGTAGTCTCCTAGCAGCGAGGAAGTGAGGCAGACGGACCGTTTCACAAACCCACACTCACAGCTTGAAATCTCTGCAAGCAACAATACATCCGTGTGCAAGCATACAGTTTTGAGCAGAAGCAGAGCAAATCCAAGTGCAAGTAGGGGCAAATAGAGTGTAAGGACAGGGCTTTGAGGGTAAGCACTACAAAATCTAAACGTGACTCAATAAGTCATCCCCTCAAATTGAAAGACCGGGCTCTTGAATAAAGACAGAAAAAAATAATAGGTCCCACTGTATAAACCAAAGAACATACATATTTTGTGGTGATGATGAGTTTGTGGTGAACAGCACAGAGACTAATAATGCTAATGCTATACTGGGCACAGTGGGCAGTGCCTGCTCTTCCTCTCTCATCTCCATCAGCTTCTCGTTTTGTCCAGTATCTCTTCCCTTCCCAAAGCTGAGCTTCTACTGACTACTACTGTCATTTAATTTATGTCTGTCCCATTGAAGAAAGTAAAAACAAACTTTGAACTTTGTTTTTGTTGCAATTTGTGTGAGATTGACCCACATTTTGCCAAGTGTAGAAAACTTTGATGCTATATTGGGATTTATTTTCAAATTTCTGGTATTTTTGTTTGCTCATTGGGAGTTTTTAAAAACATTTTTTTTATGCATTGGTTTTGCAGCTCACAACTTAACTGTTCCAACAGTTTTCAGTAAAAAAACACGTATAAACCGACTGTACAATGCCCAGCAGACAAAGTTGGAAACTAATTGGTAATTGTAGTGGAGCATGTAGCAGCTAGATTTTCCTCAGGAGTTAGTGAAGATTAAAAAAAAAGAAATCTGACTGTACCTGATGAATGTGTAAATAAGCATTACTTGCTAATGCAGATGCCAATTTTTAAGAATTATTGCATTGTTTTGCATTCATGTGTAATGTATGATAACAAAATGTTTAATTATCATTTTCACAAGATCCCTATGCAACACTTTTGTTTAATTTAGGCCTTCGAGCTGAAAAGTTCAGCATACACCTACCCTCCTGTAGTGTAAAATGTGTGAAGAGCAGGGGAAGGCCTCAGTACTGAAGACTCCTTGCAAGATTATCCCTCAATTGATCAAAGAATTAAGAATATTATTTATGGAACTGAGGCCAGCCTAAACATTGTTTCCTTTTGGAACGTGGATGATTTTTCCTCTTCAACAGTTTCATTTCGTGGGATTTCATTTGCCAAATGTCCAAATCTTGACAGTTTACTTGCCTGCTTCAGTGCAATCGTGTCGTGCAATACAGGCCTGCAGCAACATGTTTCCTCCTCCTCCTCCTGCCACTGTAAACCTGATCCCAGCCAACCTCAGCGGCTATCCTCGTATCATGGGCTGGATTTTATGCTGTCCACAGTACCCTCGTACTCGAACAATTTATTATTGCCGTATGTGATTCTATACAGGCACCCAGTGTAGTAATGGATGGACTGCTGTTTCCTCAGAGTTCACTGGAAGATTTGGTGGGCATGATCACGCTCTGCTAGCAACACTTTCATCACCCAGCGCTGTTTCCTCTGGATCCACATTTCTCTCTGACCTTTTGATATCACCTTTCAAATTTACCTCAGGGAAAAGTAAAACACCTTAACACTCTGCACCTGCTTGTTGGCTCGCCTTCCACCAGATTAACACTAGGACCACCAAAACAGACAGTTTGAGTTCTTATATTGCAAATAACCCTGTTTAAATACAAACTGCAAGCCTTTCAGTCAAGAGCTTGTTTGAAGCCTAGAAGGTACTAAAATAACAGAAGAACTCTTAACATTTATTCCCTTCTCTGTGTTACCGTTTTTTCATATTAAATATGATAAATTTCTACAGGCAAATGTGTTTTCATTACAGTTTTTGTAATCATTACATCTTATGTAATGATACCACTCGACCCACAAACCCTTGACCAGAGGTTGTGCTGATTCGGTGATAAAAAAAACACTTGATGGTAGCATTAAAAAAAATCGCTTCATATTCACCAATAAATAAAAAAAGTCTGAACATTTAATGCTATTAACAGCTCTGATAAATTAAATAGCTTATATCTTGTGACAGCCAGCTTTATATACATTCCAGTGAAGCAGCAGCTTGGATAATATGATTCACTTTGCATCTCAGTATTTCACACCAAATCTACAAGCACTTATCTAACAGGTATCAGTTCTAAATGATCTTCATTTCAAGAAGGCAGTTGCTTCCATGTGACAGATCATTTTACTTCCGCTTCATCTTACATGTACTTATACAACAACATAAGCCTTCATAGTGTACCAGTGTGGTCAGCCTGAACACAAGTACATATATATTCAAGGACAGGGTATGGTCAAATGTCTAAAAAGGAAAAAGAATACACTTTGTTATCTAATAATTACCTTTCCAAACAAACATGCAGCCCAAATATTCCCATTACCAAAGGATTCCTGTTTGAGGGGGCTATTTTATGTTGCATCTACCAGTTTGCTAATTAAAATCCATACCCCTAATGACTTTTTAGCACCCCTATTGGTTAACATGATTACCTAAGATAAGAGCAGTAAATTTAGGTCCTTTTAATTAAGTGTAAGATTTACAACCGTGTTTTTTTTACTGAAGATGCTCTAAATTGAGTCTCCTCTTCTCTCCTCATGGCCAAGCAGGCTCACCGACGGTCAACCTCTTAGATTGAAGTCCTCTGAAATAACATTTGCAAACTCAGTGCCTTGCTTTGCATTGGGGTTGGTGGCTTTAGAGGAAAGAGGTGTAATGATGCTATAAAATGTTTATTTTCTGGTGCTGATTGCTGTGATATATTTCCAGTTTCAGCACATGTACGTCTTTTTTAGCCACATTAGCTGTCTCTATGGATGGCATGGAGACATTTACAGAAGAAAGATACAGACCTTCATGGTCCCCAGAAGATGAATTCCTAAGGACTTTGATGATCCTCTGACTTTGCTTCCAGTGCCACCATGAGTTTGATATTTTTAGGTTTGGGTGTCTATTGGATATAAAGTTGTGAAATTTAAACCCCGTCTCCTGCAAAATTTTGTTAGGTTTAGTAAAACATTCCTTGTATGTGCAAAGATATATAAATTAGTGCTGGTCAACGACTAAAATATTTAATCGTGATTAATCACATGGATTTTTTGCAATTAATCGCGATTAATCGCATTGTTATGGCAAAGTTCAATAATGAATTCAAAAGTAGTGTATTGCACACTTTTATTTTAAAAGTACTGCTATATGAACAAAAGTGTAATAACATTTGGTTCACGAGATGCAGGTAGCATGTTTTGTACTTAATGTGAATATAATTCATACTTTGTTGGCATCTTATTCTGAAAACCCGATGTTCGTCTGAAGAAACCGGATGTTGTCTCAGGTTAATCTTTCCGCTAACTTTCAAAGTCCTTCGCTCGCTCCCGATCTGTGCCGTTTATGCGTTTACCGTGAATTTCAGCATATAGGTGCACTAAAATTACTGACTATAGGATGTTTGCTGGCTTTTATCCCACTGTTCTTGTCATCCTCCTGTTATGTATATGTATTGTCTCTTGTCTTTCAATTAAAAAAATAAATAAATAAATAAAAAATTATAATAAATTTTAAAAATGCGTTAACGCGCGATAAAATAATTGTCGGCGTTAATTAATGAATGCGTTAACGCGTTAACTTGCCCAGCACTAATATAAATAAAATGTTCTGACATCATTGTTTGGCTTAAAATACATGTTTGTAACGTTACTTTAGTGATGGACATAAATTCAAGTAAATCTTCCGTTGACTTTTGATTTTGTAGAGGATTCTAACAGAGGTCTCCTGGGTGAAAGTCCTGTGTTTGTTTGACCCAACCTCCTCTCAACGTGGACGTCCACGTTGAGAGAATCATATGATCATGAAGATTTTGTGATACGTCAAAAACAAACATAATGCAGGAGAAAATAAGTTACCTGTAAATGTGATTTACAATGCTGTTTTGTATGGAAACCTCATTTCTCAGTGTTGCCTCTGGAGGAGCTAGTAATTAAATGACGTAGCTTTTTTTAACATTGGGAATTCCACACAAACCCCTTGTTTATGTGTGATTAAACAAACTGCAATGCACAAAGATTATTGAATTGTTCGGTGGCACAGACAGCAGCAGCCTCTCACTGCCACTCTGGCCTCGGAGGTGACGATGCCTTGGCCCCTTTGTCCAGGCTGCAGGGTAATTGCTTTTCTGCACCGGGGTTATTCATGTTTTGTGATTGGATCATCCGGCCTAGAGCAAGGGAAGCCACATTCGCGGTAAGGTTGGGTTGTTTTAGTGCTTTGCCTCTGAGCTGATAGTTTCAGCAAGACTCCGTACCCGCCGGCCGACGCGGCCGATGATACTGGCATATTCTGTATTCTGTCAACCCCACTGTTTTTTATTAAAACTAATTCCTCATCAGAGACACCTTTCCCCAGTCTATTTATTCCTACCTATGAAGTCTATTACTTTTTTTCTCTTTGACCCTTTTGGCTTTTAAAAACACAGCGGAGTCCTGTGTCTGTTCTAATGGGATTTTTCAAATGATTTATTCGCCTCTGATTCTCCTCAGCTCAGGTTTTAATTGGTTTCTGAAAAAAATGTCAAGAATATATCTCGCATTGTGTCATCACAAACCGTGTGACATTGAGATGAACACTTAGCATTAGTTTTCTGGAATTTTAATGAGGTGGCTGTTTTCTAAATTGTCTGGTTGCACTGCTTTACAATCTAAGTTCACTGAATCACATTGTCATTACCTCAGTGGGACGCAAAGCCACACTGTATCGAGGTACTTTAAATAAAAACGTAAAGTCATTCTGAAAAGGAAGGCTAATCATCTATCCGTCATCAGCTAAACAAATAGCTTGTTGCTGCTGGTTTGTTTTTATAGACCCGGCATTACAGTTAACTTCCTGCAGTATACCGCAGCAGACCAAGAGTGCGCTCTCTGAATACTGACACTGATCTCTGACTGACGTCTCACTTCATTCTGGCATACATTTTGCGCCGGGTCTTCTACAGATCCTGCATATAGCTTCTTTTGATTTTCTCCTCACCTTGGGGTCACAACTTATCAGATTGCCTTTCTGACATTTGGCCTGGTCGGAGTAGCCGATACCTGACCTTTCTACCGACTGCTCCCTAATGGCTTTCAACCGTTGCCCAGCCCCTCGATACACCAGCATCGGCAGGAATTGAACTCTTAAATATTCCGCGCCCAGTTGACGGCGGCAAGATCTTATTAGACTTATAAAACAGGCAGGGGTTGTGAAATTGATCATCTCATTTGACCGGGAAAGCAAATCGTGTATGGAAAGTACACCTGGACACAGGGAGATATCAGTGAAAGTGAATTATTGATTGGGAGAGCTGTTTGATGCTCCGCTCTGGGGACCTACAGCGATGCATGTTTGCCAGTGAAAGGCATTCATGAAGTGCTCAGATGTTGATTCAAAAGCTGACTGGTTTTGTTATTGCATGGAGCTGTCCGACACTTGGACATTGATGTTTGTACATCAAAGCCTGTGCCAGCATGAAGAAACAATGTATACACAGTTAAAGGGGAATTCCAGAATTATTCAACCTATTCTCATGACTGTGGCTACAGCAATATATTTTTGGACTTCCCGTGCTTGTTAGGGTTAATGTTGAGCTGACATGCTTTGTAAACCTAAAGGGTGGGACTTGGCTGTCTCGCACGCATCGCTGTCCATCAAACGTCTGCTGGGTTGAAACAATATGATTTTTCACACGTTGAATGTTCCCAAGATGATTTTCAATAGCAGAATGTGTCTGTAATGGTTAGGCTCAACACTAGCATGGAGATTACCACCGCCAGCCGGCCTGAATGAAAACCCGGAGAGGGGGGTGATTACTCATTGGTTCAATGCAGCACCACCAACAGCAACACCACCCACACTTGCTGACCTTGGCCAAAAGGTTTGGTCAATCAGGCAGGGATCTCTTCCTACACTTCGGTGAGCATTGACTTTCAGCTGGCAGGACAACCTCTCCTCTCTGGAGCAGCTGCCGCGCCTCCTCCAGGACAAATCTGCCCGCTGGCTCTTATAAAAAGGGCCACACAGATGTTGCTTTACCCTCACCTCAACCTTCACCACCACCATTTTACTTACCGCTCTCTGCCCGAGCAACTGGGGTCAAAAGTTGCAGTACTCCCCCTCCCCGAGAAAAACCCAATATTGATAACATGCTTCCATCCTTTTTCGGGGTTGGATCCAATAATTGAGTTTGCTGGGTTAACAGTAATAATGTTTAATATTTTAAAATTGTAGTTTTTCTCCCATCACAGATATCTGCAATACAAAATGTATTCCATCTACAATTTATAGTGTCATTAGCATTTATTTACCTCAACTGCAGAAAGACTGCAGAAAGAACTAGGCCTTTATTTCTAAATATACATATACATACACATATATACATATACATATATATATATATATATATATATATATATACATATATATATAC
>NW_022280127.1:67793-92840 GCF_004355925.1 Anarrhichthys ocellatus
GGAAGCTACAACTGTCACCAACACCAACGCTAAGTGAATGTGGCACTATATATATATATATATATATATATATACACCCACAGCCACAGACAGAAGACCAAACCTGGAACAGACAGACAAACCCAGAGACATGAGCGTGCCCGGGACAGTTTTCACTGAGGGTAACTCAAGAGCGGTTGAAATAACCAAATTAATTGGTTGTTGTTTTTTTACAGTTTTTCTGTTTAAAAGTCAGTCAGAGCGACATGGCTCTGTCGTTGCACTAATGGTATTTGAGCAGTGAAAATGTACATTATGATAAATATATCTATAAATCACAAATGGCAGAAACAATCTTTGGTCGTTTTGCTAGCTTTCCCAGTCATTCATTTATACTTCAAGAATGTGTCCTACAGAACTCTGTGTAAAGGTAACATGATTTGTGATGTCGCAGTGCGATTCAGCTGTCGGCGGATAAACACTAACAGTGATGCATCTGACAGCTTTAACAGGGACGGAGGTTCTCCAGAATTTGATTCTGCTTAATGTCCTTCTTCTACATCACATCTGGGAAGCTACAACTGTCACCAACACCAACGCTAAGTGAATGTGGCACTGCTGAGTGCTGGTAGACACAGTGCCATAAGCTCACTGTCCAAACAACAGATCGCTCGCTTCACTCGACGCATTAGAAAACATCTCGTGTCTGAAAACAGACACAGAGCTGAGGAGCTCGTCGGCTGCAGGTGACAGGATGATAAGTGCACATGATGGATCTTGTCTGTGTTCGAGCTGCACAATTGATTTGCTCTGAATGAGCTCGGTTTCATCAGCTAGTTCCTTTGCAATGTCACATCCATCCATAATGTAGTCTTTCATAATACCACGCCATCAATATCACACTTTGGATTACACGCGCAGGCCTGCAGAGAGTAAGTCAGGGCTCTTGGTTTGGTAAGTATTGCAACCTGCTTTAACAGCAAAGAGATAAACTCATGCGTCCACTGTTACGAGACGGACCGGTGCGTCAAAGCTCATTGTGGTTATTAGCTTTCACAGATCTGTGCCATGGGTCATGGAAGAGAAATCAGATTTTGTGGGACTGCAACTTATTTCCCTGCAAAGCCAAAGCCTGTAGAGAATCACACTGGCACCAGCCGCACACGGAATCACAATGTATTACTTGAAGACCTTATAAGAAACTGTGCACAGCCAGCCAAATGTGTTTAGAGTCAAATATTTAAAGCCGTGGTTCTTGGCAATAATTAACTGCACTTTAATAGTGTTTTAAATGTATAACAGTGAACAGCTTTAAACTTTCTCAGGACAATCAACATTAAAATATTTTGTCATTCCTTTGCCCCGTCCCCTCACCACAGCGCACACGTGAAGCATCCTCTCAACTTACCAATATTCTATCATGGCTTGAGTTCTCATTCAAAACTACACTTTTCTAAAGAGATGCTTGATCTATTTCTTTTAAATATTTGTTATTAACATGTTTGCCAAATATCCTGTCATTTTCATAAGTTGCCTCTTAACACTGTACATCATTTCTTCTGGAGTGCGATATGACACTAGTTCTCTCAACCATTGTTGAACTGAAGGTCGGTGCTTAGATTTTCAATAAATGAATACATATTTTTTTGCTGCTGTCATTATTAATAATATACATTTCTTCATCATTGCTATCAATATTAACCTCTTTGAGACCCCAAGACTGAAAGAGACACCCTTTGTTGTCCTTTTGTGTCTCTCTGTGGTCATTTTGCATCTTTTTGTGGTTCTTTTGCATGTCTCTGTGTTCATTTTGCATCTTTGTGTGGTTCTTTTGCATTTCTTTGTGGTAATTATAGTCTCTTTGTGTTTTTTTTGCATTTCTTTGTGGTAATTTTCGTTGCTTTGTGGGAGTTTTGCATCTCTTTATGGTTGTCTTGTGTCTTCGTAGTTGTTTTGCATCTCTATGTTGTTCTTTTGTAGTTCTTTGTAGTCATGTTTGTCTCTTTCTGGTCATTTTGCATCTCTTTGTCATAGTTGTGTGTCTCTTTGTGGTCGTTTTGTGTCCGTGTTTTTTTTGCTTTTCTTTGTTGTCGTTCTGCATCTCTTTGTATCTCTTTTGCCTGTCTTTGTAGCTGTTTTGTGTGTCTTTGTGGTCTCCATCCTGCCCCTGTGCTCTGCCCTCTTGAAGTTTTACTATGGGTGTCAACGGTCTATCATTGGACCCATTAAAGTTCCTCCCAGAGAGTATATCCACACAGTTACAATGAGAATAGGTGTCATCCTAAAACGAGCGGTGCGACTGGAGGCAGGAAAGTGGAGCACCGCTGTGCTTAAGGTTACTGCTTGGCGGGGGGAACGAGGCTCCTGTGTGAAGCCATGATAAATAAAATCGATGGGGAAGGCACTGTCTGTGCAATCCACCAAGATTAATGACCAGAGCACTACATAAAGTGAAATAGTTTATCTCAAGCCCAACAACATGAAACTTATAAATGCGCCATGCCATTATTCTTTTCCGAGACTCTGCAGCGCCACTCATGTTGCATTCATGGTGTTCAGCTATTACACATTCAGAAAGGAACGCCACAGAAAAGATTCTCCCCTTGGACTCTACGTTGGCTATTTGTCCAATCTGTAGGTGGCTAGGGTGCTGCCTGTCTTCATACTTTGCGTCTTTTATGTTGAGAACTTGGCAGATTCACAATACAGGCAGAGCGTTGTGTTTCATACACAATGCTTTCAAGGCTGCGCCGGAGAGAAAGGGGCAAGATAACATCAGTTCCACTCAATTTCCTCGGGACCTTGAAATGTGGGCCCTGCTTTGTGTCATTTTTCTCTGCAAAATACTGAAGGACAACTTTCAATCTTCACTAAAAAATGAGTTCAGGTCTCTTTTTGACAATTGTGTTGTACCGGTGCAGGAAATTAGGGTTTTGAAACTCGGTTAGTCAGATTTAGCAGAGCGTCGTGACTGCTATCGCTTGATTCATGTAAGATGTGTTACAGTTTAAACTACAGCTCCTCGGCACCACACCGCTCAGCTTGGCTGCAACTGAACTGGTGATTCTTATTTGATCAGGGATCCATTAGGGGGACTTTAGACAGGGGCTAAATGATCAAAGTCGTGCAGCATTATTTGACAAAGACCATGATCTCACTGAGCTTTCACACACGCGCAATATGAAGCATGTTTCAGTACCTATTTTGCCAAATAAATGGAGTTACCTACTGCAGGTCCACTACAGATTGTCTTGCCATGGGTCGCGTGAGTGTGTGCGCGTGCATGGGAGTACAATTACATCAAAGAAGGTCAGCTGTGGTAGCAGAAATTCTTCTCACTGTTAGAGTGCATAGAATTAGTACACTGCCGGTGGCTATCCATTTTGTCTTTTTAATCAGTCCCATTGTGTCAAAGAAAGAAAAGAAATAGATGGATGCATTCAGCCAGTCGATCTACACCTGCTTAGCGTGCTGAAATGACTCATCGCGGAGGAAAGAGGCCACGGTCTGGTATCGGCCCCCATCTCTATCCTTCAAAAGCAAAGTTGAACTGAGAGGCCGAGTTCAACACGGAATTAAATCCAGCTACTTTACCAACGTAAATGAGCAGTTTATTTTAGTGTTTCCAGGACTGTCATTGTGGTCGATGGTTTAAAGGAAAAGTACACCTTAAAATAGCTGCTGGAGACATATGTAGCATTTTTGGGTCTGCTTTTCTTTTGCAGTGTATTTGTCACGACCCAATTTGACAATGCGACACCATGCTGAGATATTTGCAGCTGCTACAGTGCAGTTTAATAACAGAAAATGTACCATCTAAGTGAAACAGAATGATAAACATCCCTTGGAATCAAAGAGCAAAAACAAAGTCGTCTTTTTAGACATCTAAATATTCATGCAGAGACACCTATTTCTCCTCTAAAGACCAGAATGCAGCGAAGCCACAAGACACGGAGAGAAGAAGGAAACAAGTAACAAGTCCTGTGTTTTTCCGAGTGGAGACGCTACTTCAGCTCCCCGGCTGTCACTGACACTAATGCGGTTGTTATTGCTTCCTCCACCTACAAATAAAACCCAGCAGGAAGCAACAAATGCAGGTGACTCTGAAGGGGAATGTGGGGAATCGCTGTCTGAAGGAGAAGTTCAAGTAGACAAGTCGGGTTGAGGGAAACAAGAAGGCAAATCACGACACCTCATCACAACTTAACAACACATCCTAACTCTTGAAATACAATGCAGTTATAATCTTAAAATTCAAAAGATTTGTATTTTATCAAGCCCCAATTTGATCCTGTGTATAGCTGGTGTTTCTTCAGCAATAGCCATGGAATGTATTTGTATGGTATAACTGTCTTTCTATGTAGTAGTTTTCATTGATATTGTTTCAGTTAAATTGTCTCATTGCCGGAGAGACAAAGGTACAAGATTGTGTACTTGAAATGTAAAGGAGAAAAGAGTAAACTATTGTAGGTGCAGTTTTGTAAAAAAAAAGCCAATTAATATCAAATCACAGATCTTAAAGTTATTTAGTGTGTGTTGGAAAAATTTTAGGGGGGAAATTTGAATGATTCCACCTCTTAGAAACCATTTAACACATTCAGGACCTTAAAAGTACAGTGTGTAGGATTTGGTGGCATCAACCGACAGAATAACCCTCTGCTCACTCCTCCCGTTACGTCATCAGTCAACTAGTGCCAAACCGTGGAAACGCTGTTCGCCTCACTCAGAGGCCATGCTTACCATGATAACACTACATTAGGAAAAACAGAGGTCACATTACCAAACGTTTGCACTTTGCGGTTTACTGCAGTCTCATGATATTCTGCTGTTTAATGCAGTTTTACAATATTCCTTGATTGAAAGAAGACCAGAGAGCTGTACTGAAGGCTTTTAGAAATAGAAAATATCTTTTTCAAAGGTTCTGCTCTTTTCCAAACTCTTTTCTTCTCTGATGATTCGGCAAAAAAGTCTACTAAAACAATTTTCATACTTGGTCTGCCGAGAAGTGCAATGATTTTCTGAGCAAAATGTCCCTAAATATGAACGTATACAAGTTGCAATAGTGCCACTGCACATTACTGTACAGGGAAAGTCAGCTCAATTGATAAGGTCCGTTGGACCCGAGAGCGAGAAAGCATTTTTCATAAAGAAATATGATTATTGCTCCAGACATATTAAATATCGAATTAACGGGAAAAGTCCGAGCAACATCATCATACCAGCCATTGTAAACACTGCAAACACAATTATACATTAACTAATATCATATCTGGAAGATATCTAGAAGATTTGCCACAATTTTGGCCAAAAATCGACGACCTATGCTCACTCTATGGCTCTCTCATCACGGAGCAGGATCGCACATGGCGGATGAACACATGCAGGAGGGGCACGATTCGACCCGGAAACGCACAGCGGCCTCCAAATTACTCTCTTTCAAACCGTTCAAAAGTTATGGGTATGCATGACAACATCAGCCGCAGGTCACGAGAAAAATAATTGGGTAAATAAACGTACGTTTTGACAGTTTTGGCGATGAAAAACGGATTTATTCGAGCCGATTTTTGCACAGCTCTGCCCGGCATGTTCTGCTGCATGTCTGTGAGTGAGATCAATGCGCTGGCGGAATGAATCACAAAATGGCAGACGATTCTGTGGGGTGGAGCAATCCATGTAGAGAGGGGGGTTCGCCCAGCTTTTTGCGATTTTTAGTCAGTAAACAGACCCGGATACGATCAAACACCCCTGCATGGCTCCCGTTGGACTATCCCACATCTAAAAATGTCTCACACGAGTAAATCGGCCTTACCAGGGTCACATAGACACACATTATGAGCCATTTATTGTTATGAATGACAGATATGACACATCATAACTGCTCAAAATTATTCAAAATGGTGTCAAACTGATTTATTAGGATTATTGAACACTCTTAGTGATAAGAAAAGTGAATATATAGTTAATATTTAGTTATATAGTATAGAAAATTAGTATACAGCAATGCAACAGCTGGTTCCGAAAATCAAAATTTTGATTTTTATGACCATTTATGCTGGCCTGCTTCACTCAATCGAAGTAAAATATGTTGTGGGGACATGTAAAACGTGTTGTTCTAGGTCTGTGGCGTAGTTTTAGGCTTGCAGCTGCATTATTTAAAAAAAAAAAAGTTCAATACAAGTGCTTTTTTTCAGGCAAACCTAGAAATTTTTCAATTTGAGCTGGGCCATAAGTGTATCAGTTATTATCCAGTAACATATACACAATATTTACACAATTCAACACATCTCACAAGTGTTTCCAGTATTCAAGCATAAAAATTATTAAAATAGACCTTGTAGTTAGAGCTCGGGACTCTCTTTAGTATGGGTATGCAATTTTTGAGCAGAGGGCTAAAAATAGGGCTAGGTACCAGAAGGTTTTAATGACATTGTCATACAAGCTTGTAAAGGATGACTCTGACCATGAAACATTTCAAGATATTTTACCGTGCGTTTTTTTGTGAAATTGAAAGGGTAACGTACATTATATCATTGATAATAAGAACACTTCCTTAATCATTTTGCTGAACATTTCACTGTCAATGTTGACTATGACCATGTGAAATCTGAAGGAATTTTAATATCACTTCTAAATCTATTGAAAAGTTGGCCGCTGTCTTCTGTTTCGTCAAAGGTCATCACCATCCGGACCTCTTCACAAAAATCACCAAAGATGAATTTTACGTTAAAAATGTCGACAGACTTTATTTGGTATGAAGGTAAATATGTTGCAAATGCGAGACCTTGTATAAATGATGCGACAACTAGTAGAATACGATGTGAGAATGTTTCAATTTTCGCTCATATGAAATATTCACACGTGTTCTGAACAGAAAACAAATATATTCAAGAATGTGTAGATTAAAAATGTACATAAATACAATGACAGTTGCAAATTGGTAATCCAACATATACAAAAAAATCACAAGAAGACCCCCTCAAGTTGGAACAACAACTCAAAAACAGCTAACTTAATCCTACTGTGTTGGTGTGTTGGTTCCAGTCCTGTGCAAGGCTGCAGGCAGGATATGGTGGGCAGGGGGACCCTCTCAGAACCAGAGCAGCCCAGAGCAAACACCGACTCGCCCTTCGACGCTAACAGAAATGGAATCACTCTGCTGTAATGGATGTCAGTGCGGGGAGTTTTTGTTGGATGCTGTCGTCGGGCCGCGAGTGGGTTACGATATATGTCCAGTTTCAATGAAGTGTGTTTTAAGATCAGTTAATAAGGCAATCAAGCCTGTCATAGTTCGGTATTAAAGAGAAACTAGAATTCCGAAGTTTAATTAATTTTACTTACTCATAAATGTCATTAATATGTCATTTACGCTTTATTTTTGTGCTGCGAACCGCCTGCGGCGTGCCGAAGGACACACCTTGAATCTCGGGCAGATGAGCCGTGCTGCTGAAGCTGTGAACATCGGCGCTGAAATAAAAAGTGAGAGGTTCGGCGACGCACTGCTCATGCAGGCGGTGTAGCCGGGGCCTGAGATTCCTGCAACGGTAAATACGCCCCTGAGACAGACTCTACGCTCTCAGTGGAGTCGTTACTGTACTTAGTGTCAGTCATATGCCTGAAATGTTAATGTAGCCCTCCCCTTGTCTTTCCTCTGGCAAGCAGACAAACCTCCCTTCCTTTTTTTCTCCTCGTTAAAGTTTTTTTTGGGGGGAGTTTTTCCTCTTCCGATGTGAGGGTCTCGGGACAGAGGATGTCGTATGTGTACAGACTGTAAAGTCCTCTGAGGCAAATTTGTGATTTTGGGCTGTAAAAAATAAATTGATTTGAATTTGAATTGTTTGAAGTGGGCATTCAAGTGTAGCAACTGTCTCTACCATAGGGAATGACCTGAATATCAATATGTTAATTTCCCCGCCTGCTCAGAAATAACAATCCAAAGACATCATCTTGGAGATACACACGTTTCCCTTATCTATGCGGCATTAATGTTGGCATTTACCCCCCCACATATGGTATTCCACCCCTCCTCCTTTTTCACGCTTATAAATTTCAATGCCGTTTCCCTCTGAAAGACTTAATACTGTTTCTCCTGACTCACCAGTTTTTCTTTTAATGTCTCATCACAACTCCAACTCCACGACCTTGCCGGTTGGAAAATGATCATTATGTTTTTTTGTTTTTGAGTAAGAGAGGAGACCAACATTTGAATCAACGGATAACGGATGTATCTGCCGGATGATGAGTGATGTCTTCGTAAACAGAGGCTGGGTGGAAAAAAAAGCACAACAGAGTCTCACCTGCCTGCCATCCATCAGTTTTTTTTCATCGTGGCACATTTTAGATTGTAAAACTCGAACTGTAACTTTCCCAGCTGCAGAATTATGGCGCGTCAGAGCCGGATTATCACTGCTCGTTTTCAAGCGCAACTCGAATAAACAAGTGGCAGCCTGTGAATGAGTCGACAAATTTACTTGAACTTCCCCCGTTAATTAAGAGCGGGGTTACACGTCAGATGAACCGTGTTTTATGTCAGAGCGTACCTGTTATTGGAACAGGTGAGCATCACTGAGGCGTGATTCACAGAGTGGCAAAAAAAACTGCCAATTAGAAGTCACACCCTGGTCCAAAAACCTGTTGCAAAGGTGCACACCAAGGCAAAAACATCAACATAGTCATTTCACCTCCACACACAAACACACACACACACACACACACACACACACACACACTCAAATGACAATCTCTTCAGATGTCCTATTCATCTCCTTCTTTCAGATCCTAACAAAAGCTAGCCTCTGTATGAAGCGCTCCATATGCCACAGAGGATGTATCACAAAACAAAAACAAAAAAAGGTTCCCGGCTACGTTAGACACTTACACAGCTCTGATGACTTGATGTATGCAAAGGAATTACCAGGCTGACATTCTGAGAAGAAAAGGCCCCGGCAGAGGAATATCAGCCGCTCTGATGTCTTTTTGATTGTTCATTTCACGTTAGCTCGTGCGCCACCTGCGCCGAATGAGGGGGGGGTTCGTTGACAGGGCCCAGTCACAAAAGCAAAGAATAGGGTGCGGAGACGGAGGCCGTCGCAGAGAGGCACATCACTTTTCTAATGAACGGTCGCCCCGAGTCTCCCACCTTGTTCGCCCTTTGCAAATGTGACACTTTGCGAGGCAATCTGCGGCAGGCGACGGAGGTCCTGCCAGTCATATCGCACGCGTCGTCTCCTCATAATCTGTTGTCACGAGGCCTGGGCAGGGGCGTCGAGAGTGACGGAGAGAGAGAGAGAGAGAGAGAGAGAGAACGGCACCACATCAGCCCTTTTCAAACTACTTGGGCTTTGTGTCCCCCCGATAAAAACACAATCTTTTATATCCTAATCATTTTATTGTATTTTGATGGATAAATTAATCTTGTTTTAGTAGTTTTAGTGGTGTTTTATAAGCTGCTTAGAGCAAGTGTAAGGAAGATAAACAGGACATAATTCCCTCTCTAATATAATTTTATATTGCTGTGAAAACATCTCTTTCAAACAACTGGATTTATTCAAGTTTCTCACCAAAACTACATTTTACAAGTATACATTTTAACACATGGGCGACTGCGGGTCGTCCTTCAATCAGTGGATCCGCCACTCTTGCTGACGGTGTATGAATGGCTGTGAATGCTAGTTAGTCCTGATGTGCAGGTGACACCTTGCATGGTAGCCTGCTATCGGAGTATGAACGGGTGAATGACATGTATTGTTAAAGAGCTTTGAGTGGTTGGAAGACTAGAAAAGTGCTTTACAAGTTTATTTACCATTTACCACACAACGACAACACTTTTACCTTCGCCTAATACTAATTTCCACTAAGCAGAGCCTAAACGCGTCATAATGTAAATGAATGGAACCTCCGTATTTTAGTTGTTAGCGGTGCTGCTAACATTACTAGCTCTCATCTTGTCAATGTCAGCACAGATTTGTTGTTCACAATGTTACATTATTAGGAATCGGTGACTAGGAAGCATGAATGCCGAAGTCCTGATGGCATATTTTTATTGAATATCAGACAATAATGATCATCAGTAGCTTATTTTTTTAACACTATGATGGGTAAACTGACGGCTCATATGTTTGCCAAACCGCGAGGGGGGATCCGTACGGATTATGGATCGAAAACGGTCCGTTACACCACCAGCTCAGATGCCGGCTTTTCATTTTCTATCCGCGGCTCTTATTGCTTTTTTGTCCCACTCATGATAATATTGCTCCACACACACACACACACACACTCGCAAAATCCATTGAAAGCCATTCTCCCTGTCTAAATATAGTAGCTTTTACTGCCCACTCTCTGTTCCTCGCTGTTATCTGTTGCTGGAGGGGTCTCTCTTATCTATAAAAAGACGTTTCCCCTCCACTTCTTTACCTGTCTTGTTGTAACTCTCTGTCCTTTGAACACTCGTTCCTTCTTTTCCGTCTTCACACGTTAGCTCGTGTCAGCCGCCCCCCTTTAATTCCCTCATTTGCAGGAGCATCTGAGACATGATGAATTAATAAAGTCTCCCACATGCAAATGACGGCGTCTCATGTTGATATGGCTCAGCTTATTCAGCTAAAGCCACTCATTGCCGGTTGCGCAGCCCAATAAACAGAGATGTTTAATAAACCCTGAGTTGAGAATGAAGACGTCAGCTGAGAACTAATTGTGTTAATGTCCCTGTGGCCAATTAAATGAGTCACCAAACACTTGCTTTACAGCGGATCATTTATTGAATCATTAGGAACAGTCAACTTTTATTTCCCGTGGAATGCCACTTCAAAATGATTGTGTTACTCTGGGTGTTTGTATCTACAAACAATAAACAGCTATGAGGCACAGAATTATTGTCTTGTCTTTCACGATGCTGGAGGACGATTTAAATAGAAAGAAGATCTGCTCAGTCTTAAACTAATAATGAGGGACCCAAGACAGGGATGATGTTTGCTTAATTAGATCAGCAGGTTTGACCTTTGACCTGAAAGTCTGATATGGAGTTAACGTCTTTTCGAGCATTATAATTAAAATATATCGGTGAGTTTTCCAATAGAGATGCATTGATACCAAGCACTGATACCAGCCTTTAATTAATAAGCTGTATCCCTCACTGTGTGGAAGTGAATGGGTTCATTCTTTAATATGGACGGAGTCATCAGCCTTCACTTGATCATTGCCTTCATCATCTTGCAAATAAAATTTTACAAATCCTTGAATATGCCAGTGTTGTGTTTACTGTTTGTTAGTTGCTGAAAACGTTTTTTAATAATGCTTTTATTTTATTTTAAAGATTTGATGTTCTTCTCTATTCTTTGATTGTGTTGTGTTTTACTTCCTAATCTAGAGTGTTTGAGTATCCAGAAAGGGCGCTATAGATAGTGCTGTTCTGCTGTGAGCAAAGTACTATGTATATTTTTGCTGCTTTAAAGGTGCAGTGTGTTGGATTTACCCGATATTTTGGTGTCAAGGAAAGGAGGATTGGGCCATAATCTGCACCCTGGACTTTTTTTTTAATCCTTTGGGGACACACTTTCAAGTATCCAGGCACTCAACTCCCAGCTTCCTGTCTACCTATTGTCACGAGCCTCAGTGTATTTTAATTAATAACCTTTTGAACCCTAGCCCTATTTTTAGGCCTCTGCTTGAAAATTGCATACCCATACTCAAGAGAGTCTCCAGCTCTAACTACAAGGTCTATTTTAATAATTTTGATGCTAGAATACAGGTAACACTTGTGAGATGTGTTGAATTGTGTAAATATTGTGTATATGTTACTGGTTAATAACAGATACACTTATGGCACAGCTCAAATTGAAAAAGTTTCAGGTTCACCTGAAAAAAAGCACTTGTATTGAACATTTTTTTTAAATAATGCAGATTGAAAGCCTAAAAATACGCCACAGACATAGCACAACATGTTTTACATGTCCCCACAACATATTTTACTTCGATTGAGTGAAGCAGGCCAGCATAAATGGTCTGAGTCAAGCAAAATTTTGATTTTCGGAACCAGCAGTTGCATTGATGTATTATAATTTTATATACTATATAACTAAATATTAACTATATATTCACTTTTCTTATCACTAAGAGTGTTCAATAATCCTAATAAAGCAGTTTGACACCATTTGGAATAATTTTGAGCAGTTATGATGTGTCATATCTGTCAATCATAAACATAAATGGCTCATAATGTGTGTATGTGACCCTGGTATGGCCTGTGCTTGGCCGATTTATTCATGAAACACCTTTTTAGATGCGGGATAGTCCAACGGGAGCCATGCGGGGGTGTTTGAGAATCTCCTTGTCTGTTTACTGACTAAAAATCGCGAAATGCTGGGCGAACCCCCCTCTCTACATACATTGGTCCACCTCACAGAATCTGCTGCCATTTTGTCATTCATTCTGCCAGCACATTGATCTCACTGACAGACACGCAGCACAACATGGAGGAAGGAGCTGCGCCAAAATCCGCTGGATTAAATCCGTTTTCGATCACCAAAACCATCAAAACGTAAGTTTTTTTACCCAATTTTTTTTCTCGTGACCTGTGGCTGATGTTGGCATATATACCCATAACTTTTGAACGGTTTGAAAGAGAGTAATTTTGACACCGCTGTTCGTCTCCGGGTCAAATCACGAGCCTGCTACATGTGCTCATCTGCCATGTGCCATCCCTGCTTGTGATGAGAGATCCATACAAAGAGCACAGTTCGTCGATTTTTGGCCAAAATTGTGGCAAATCTTCTAGATATTTTCCAGATATGATATTAGTTCATGTATAATTGTGTTTGCAGTGTTTACAATGGCTGGTATGATGATGTTGCACGGACTTTTTCCGTTAATTCGATATTTAATATGTCTCGACCATTAATTATATTTGTTTATGAAAAATGCTTTCTACGACACGCTGAATGCTACACTTTTCTAGAAAGACCCCGGTGGGGGGGGGGGGGGGGGTCCAAATTAACTGAATACCGTTTTTATATTTCTTTGAGAAACCGTTGCAGTTCAGATGTTTAACCAGTGGTGGCTGGCCAATAGAGGGCCATGGGGCGTGGCCCCACCTTGAGCGCCCCTCCTTGAGCCACAAAAAGAAATTAAAATAAAATTATAATAATAATACATTTTACAAGTTGTAAATATTTGTGTTTTTGAAATATGGAATGTACCAAGTAATATTTGTAAATTATGAAATCTGCACAAAATATATGCTTTTCCTGCACGTCCTCGCCCAAATTTGCTTTCATTTTTTTTGTTGATATTTTGATTTAAAGTTACTGTGAGGTACATTTTTGTTATGAAACAGTTTAAATTTAAAACAGATGCCTCTATATGACCTACATAAGTAAACGAGACCATCAGCCACTGGGTCGGATTCAACGAGAATTCAGACAAACTCACCAGTTCACCAGAAACTCCTTCAGCTCAGACTACTGCAGGGCCTCAGGCACCGCAGACAGACCTGGATTTGGCTTCGATGCCACCTTCAACCTGCAGTCTGAGCTCCGTGTGCAGGAAGAGAAGAGCTCCGTGTCCGGCAGCAGGGGCAGAGCTTCACCTCCCTGCTCCGCCGGTCCAGCTGGGGACCAAGACCGACACCACGCTGCTGAGGCCCATTCCGTTATTGCTGGGCCCGCTGGAGTAAGGGGAGGCACAGGAGAACCAGAACCAAGACTGTCAGACCCTGCTGCAGTAAAATGAGAAGTTTTCGAAAATAAATCAGACTGCACCCAGAAACAGTACCGCTTTTGTCCAAAGCGACCGCCAAAATCAACACACGATTAAAGTTCCTCGTAGTAGCTTTAATTTTTAACCAGTTAGAGCAGTTGTCATTAAAATGCCAGCAAAAACCAGTGGTTTGGATAGTGATATGTTGTGGTCACATGTATGAACTCATGTACTGGTGCTATACAGTGACAGGGCCATCAATGATCGTGTCACACAATAAGATAAAATGAGAAGGACCTTCCAGACACAGCCAGCCTCCAGGACACGCCACTCCATCTGAATCCCGTTTCGTAAAATGTTGACATGTAATTCATTATTCATCTCACAGTATGATTTGTCAAAGGCAACTGTATCTTTTGAGCCACAAAGATTAGGGAGGGCTTTGACAGGCTTATTTGTCATGTGCTGGTTTGATATGTATCCAGTTGGCGTAGGTTATGATTGTTTGTTCCATTGTTGTTTGCCTGCAGGCCTGGTTAGAAATCCATCTAATAACTGCCGAGACTAATCCCTGATGTGTGATCCACAAAGATGATGATGCAGACGTGGAGAGGTGTGCTACTGGTGATTTCTTCTTCTACAATATGGAGTCTGTGAGTATTTGAAGTCCCTCGTGTTTACGCAGTGATTTATTAGATAAGACTTTTTTGGTACCTGGAATATATCGTCTGACTTTTTGACTCGATGAACATGTGTTTGATGGCATTTGTAGGCAGTAAATTGCTTTATCATTGTCAGTTATGAGGCATTAGGAAATCTCCAAAGGGCTCGGTTTCCATCTCTACGCCTTAATATGGTAAACAAACTCATAATCAACACGGCTCTGAATACATCCAGAATTGAGAAGGGATAATGATTTCCAAATTCTATGTTTCTCTTGTTGTTGTGTTCTGGTAAATGCATCATGTTCTCTTGATAATTGAGTTCACATTTCTTGACAAATGAGCCACAGAAAGTCACTTTTTGTTTGTGCGAGAAATATGTTGGCATGGAAAAGTCAGCTGCAACATTGGCCAACATTATCACCTACAATCACGTATCGATGTTGCTTCAACGTCATTGCTGCTGCTGGTTATTTTAAGGGGCGTTAAGTAAGGTCCCTGCTGATTAATTTAGGGGGACTAAAAATCTCACTTATTTAGGTTAACAGATTGTGTGTGAAAATACCACAGAAAGTGTAAAGAGAGGCCATTAATTTTGTTTTGTGATCCAACTGCGTTCTGTGCATTGATCTCTCCGGCCTTGAGGCAAAAGGTTGAAGCCTGAAGATGTGTTAGCTCTTGAGGTTTTGGGGTGTACTGTTGCAAGCCATATGAAGTAAACTTTTTACTCACACCAGTAACTTGGCTGATGGGTTGCTCCATACTGACGGATAGGAAGGCAGTGTCAGGGGCTCTATGTGGTCTGCAGAAAGAAAAAAAAGTTTTTGACAGGCCAAAAATGAAAAAAGTATTGCCTTTCATAATGGTACAAGTGCTAATTAGATAGCCGTAATGGAAAATAAACATTGAAACATCGATCCATTTGCTTTCAAGCTCAGCATCGGCCCCAACGATGCATGCAAGCCTCCTCCAATCATTATTTCGGAGATGCTTATTCCTGTGGCCTTTCAAATGAAAGTTGTTGCACACTGGGAAGCTTTGAATGGCTGTAATCAACTTCTCATTGATTTTGCACTCACGGGCAAAGCTATCGCTTGTGGAACAAAATTACATTGGTATGGAATCAAGAAAGCATGGCAATCTGATTGGCCACTGACGTCCAATGACTGTGAAAAGTGAGGACGTTTGTTGACCCCCCCCCCCCCACACAGACACTGGCTGAGTTCCCCTTATCACTGCTGATTACAGTTCAGTGTAAATGTGATTAGTGTTAAGAGCTGGTGTGGTGGAGGGTGGTTCTCAAGTGGAGCACTCTGTAGGTTTTTGTGGGCCTAATTCAATGTTACATCTGTGATGGGAGCTCTAACATCCACCTCTCTTTCCTCAAACATCTAAAGGCCTTAGAAAGGCCCGGTCTCATTCCCCAGGTCGTCATATATCCACGTTTTGTCACAACCATCGGCATCTGATACCGACACCCTAGTAACCCTTTAGTTTCTGTATGAAATGTGCCAGGCTTTCAATTAACTCCAATGTTAACGTGTCAATATTAGACGGTCACAGCAACGGCTCCGGAAAATAGGTACTCTAGTACAAAGAGTGGCAAAGTCTGCGTTGGGAGGGTGTCGGGTGGATGGTTAAAACAATAAGCAGACTTTCACCCAGTTCATATCCCGCGTGAAACCAAAACTCAAAGTTGACTAAAAACATTATGAAAGCTATTTAACTGACATAAAAAACATACTTATTTTAACCCAAACCATGATGTTTTCATAAACCCAACTAAGCAGTGTTGTTTCTTGAACATAACAAGTAGTTGTTTTTTTTTAATTCAAAATATTAACCACGTTTTACACTGCGAACGTAGTGAAGCGTCGTATTTTGACGTATAGGACTACCCAGTACACCAAGGTGTTCCTGAGCCATGTGTCTTTAAGTGACGAGGATGGCTTCATACATCCATCCATCCATCCATTTTCCTCCGCTTATCCGGGGTCGGGTCGCGGTGGCAACAGGCCAAGCAGGCTGACCCAGACTTCCCTCTCACCGGCAACATGTTCCAGCTCATTCTGGGGGATCCCGAGGTGTTCCCAGGCAAGCTGGGACATGTAATCCCTCCAGCGTGTTCTGGGTCTTCTCCAGGGTCTCTTCCCAGTTGGACGTGCCTGGAAAACCTCCAGTGGGAGGCGTCCAGGAGGCATCCTAATTAGATGCCCGAACCACCTCAGCTGACTCCTTTCGACGCGAAGGAGTAGCGGCTCGACTCCAAGCTCCCTCCTGATGACCGAGCTCCTTACCCTATCTCTAAGGCTGAGCCGGAAGCTCATTTCGGCCGCTTGTAGCCGCGACCTTGTCCTTTCGGTCACGACCCAGAGTTCGTGACCATAGGTGAGGGTAGGAACGTAGACCGAGTGGTAAATTGAGAGCTTTGCCTTCCGGCTCAGCTCCCTCTTCACCAAGACGGTCCGGTGCAGCGCCTGCTTTACTGCTGCAGCCGCACCGATCCCTCTGTCGATCTCCCGCTCCATCTTACCCTCACTCGTGAACAAGACCCCGAGATACTTGAACTCCTTTGCTTGAGGTAGGCACTCCGTCCCCACCTGGAGGGAGCAATCCACCGGTTTCCGGCAGAGCACCATGGCCTCAGATTTGGAGGTGCTAACTCTCATCCCCGCCGCTTCACACTCGGCTGCAAACCGCCCCAGTGAATGCTGGAGGTCACGATCCGAGGAGGCTAACAGGACCACATCATCTGCAAACAGCAGAGAGGCAATCCCGAGACCCCCGAACCTGATGTTCTCCACCCCCCGGCTGCGCCTAGATATCCTGTCCATTAAAGTCATGAACAGGACCGGAGACAAAGGGCAGCCCTGGCGGAGGCCAACACCCACCGGGAACGTGTCTGACTTATTGCCGAGAATGCGGACACAGCTCCTACTGCAGTCGTACAGAGACCGGATCGCCCATTGTAATGGGTCCGGCACCCCATACTCCCGCAGCACCCCCCACAAGAACCCCCGAGGGACCCGGTCGAAAGCCTTCTCCAAGTCCACAAAGCACAATTAGACTGGTTGGGCAAACTCCCAGAACCCCTCCAGTAGTCTTGCGAGGGTAAAGAGCTGGTCAACTGTTCCACGGCCGGGACGGAATCCGCATTGCTCCTCTTGAATCTGAGGTTCGACAAACGGTCGGAGCCTCCTTTCCAGCACCCTGGCATAAGCCTTCCCCGGGAGGCTGAGTCGTGTGATACCCCTGTAATTCGAGCACACTCTCCGGTCCCCCTTTTTGAAAATGGGAACCACCACCCCGGTCTGCCAGTCCATGGGCACTGATCCCGACCCCCATGCGACATTGAAGAGGCGTGTCAGCCAGGACAGCCCAACTATGTCCAGCGCTTTCAGCATCTCAGGGCGGATCTCATCCACCCCCGGCGCCTTGCCACCGAGGAGCTTTTTGACTACCTCAGCGGCCTCTGCCAGGGATATGGGTGAGCCTCCCCCTAGATCTTCAGGCGCTGCCTCCTCTGCAGAGAACATGTTGGTCGGGTTTAGGAGTTCCTCAAAGTGCTCTTTCCACCGCCCGACGATGTCCCCTGTCCGGGTCAGCAGTCCCCCCCCTGCTGAGAACAGCCTGGGGTAAGCCCTGCTTTCCCTTCCTGAGTCGTCGGATGGTTTGCCAGAACCTCCTTGAGGCCAACCGAAAGTCCTTCTCCATGGCCTCCCCGAACTCCTCCCATGCCCGAGTTTTAGCATTCGCGACCACCGCAGCTGCAGCCCTTCTGGCCTGCCGGTACCTGTCAGCTGCTTCGGGAGACCCCTGGGCCAACCAGGCCTTGAAGGTCTCCTTCTTCAGCTTGACGGCTTCCCTCACCTCCGGTGTCCACCACCGGGTTCTCGGGTTGCTGCCACGACAGGTACCGATGACCTTCCGGCCACAGCTCCTAGCGGCCGCGTCCACAATAGAGGCTTTGAACATGGTCCATTTGGATTCCATGTCCCCAACCTCCCTCGGGATGTGTGAGAAGTTCTTCCGGAGGTGGGAGTTAAAGACCTCCAGGACAGGGTCCTCCGCCAGACGTTCCCAGTTCACCCTCACTACACGTTTTGGCTTGCCGGGCCTTTCCAACCGGTTCCCCTGCCATCTGATCCAACTCAGCACCAGGTGGTGATCAGTTGACAGCTCTGCTCCTCTCTTCACCCGAGTGTCCAAGACATACGGCCGCAAATCAAATGATACGATTACAAAGTCGATCATTGATCTCCGGCCTAAGGTGTTCTGGTACCAGGTACACTTATGAGCCACCTTATGTTCGAACATGGTGTTCGTTATGGCCAAACCATGGCACGCACAGAAGTCCAATAACAAAACACTATTCGGGTTCAGATCGGGCAAGCCGTTCCTCCCAATCACCCCCCGCCAGGTTTCTCCTTCATTGCCCACGTGAGCGTTGAAGTCCCCAGGAGAACTATGGAGTCGGTAGGCGGCGCCCTTTCCAGGACCCCTCCCACCGACTCCAAGAAGGCCGGATACTCTGAACTGCTGTTTGGTGCATAAGCACAAACCACAGTCAGAGCCTTGCTCCCCGCAACCCGTAGGCGCATGGAGGCGACCCTCTCGTTCTCCGGGGAGAACTCCAACACAGCGGCGCTCAGCCGGGGGCTCGTGAGTATCCCCACTCCCGCCCGGCTTCATACAAACACCCTGAAACACTTCCCCCACACCTTTCTGATGCATCCAACAACTTTTGAAAACGTTCTGAAGCACACCCACTTTACATAGTGATTAGCCAGGTATGCAGATCTTGCCCCTGGCTTTTTATTTGAAGAAACTTGCACCATGAATGTTTTCATGGGGCAACTGTTTGACAGTGTGTGCCTTAATTACCATTCGTATGATTCATCCAGACCAGAGGTTTTATGGTGGTGGTTCAGAAATAAAGAAAAGGTGACTTCCTTATCTTAGCTACTATACGTTTAAACCTAAGACAACTTCCAATGCATTGAGCAGCTTGATTTCTTGCATTTTGTGCTTTTCTCAACTCTTCATAACTGACACTATTTGAAGTTTGTATCTATAAGTTTACAAGTGGGACTGCTATCATTTTCTTAAAAAACGTTTTTTGTTTTTTTTCAGTCTCCACTGTTGCCTTCTGTGTTTCTGACAGTGTCAATTACAGGAGTTGTGGACTAAAAACAAGTTGTTTCCATTGGGAATACATAAGTCAAGCTAACTTACGCTATCAAGGTATAAGAAAACAGCAAAAAGCTAGCATTATTTAATGCTACACGTTTCAGGTAATACCATACAATCATCGTGTGAACTCCACTTTATCCATATCCTCCAACAAGCAAACACTGACCAGAACCATTGCCTTCTAGTTTCAGGTTTTGTTTTTTGTTTTTCCTACCCCATAGTTGGTCGGACCCCTATCACAGATTACAATGGATTATTAAACAAGCTATGCTAAACTGCGAGAGGGAGTCCAGTTTGAGCGCACTAGAAAGAGTAAACTGATGTAAAGTGTGTGCAAAGGCTCAGTAGCTGAATAAACGCTGGTTAAATCGCAATTTACCTTCCAAAACAACTCCGTGTGGGAATCCATCCAACTTGAAAAAGACAGAACTCTTACTGGAAGGCAGAGGGATGCAGTCAGTAGTAGGTCTGACGGTGTGTTACCACCTAGCTCATTTTAGGCCTGTGCTGATTCGCAATCGGATCGTATATCGACGATTGAAAGGCTGATGGATGATTGTTTTTTTCCTCTGTCTATATCAGGGTGATTTTGACTAACTCTGTTTTAGAACAAAGTTCTTAAAAATAATCTCAAAAGTCTGTGTTCTACTGTACATTTAGAGGTATTTCTTGTGGAGCAGCTTTTCCGCCCGCTAAGCTCCGTTAATCAGCACGAGTGAGGAGTGAATTTTAAACCCTTAATTACGAATCTCTTTGCCCTCTCTCTCTCTTCCGTGATTATTCACATGAAGACAAGTATTTTCTGTAGCACGAGTTTACCTGAAATGTATGTTTAAATATACAAATAAGGCATTATCTAATATTAACATTTGTGAATTAAGGATAAATCTACAGACACGAATAGACAAAGAAGTAACATAACACCTAAATGTTTATGTTGGATGTTTTCTTTCCACTAGTCTGAAACAAGACATGTTATTGAAGTTAAATAACCCAAAAAACGCAAAATTGACTAATGCATGTTTTTGCCTGTAATGTCTCGCTTTTAACCTAATGTTAAACTGAACACGATGCTGTCATATTGTCGCACAGACAGAAAGGGAGCCGGTGTTTGAATACTAGAGAGTACATTTCTTTATTTACGTTTAGATATGTACATGAAAATGTTCATACTCTTTCATAAATGTTTATTTACGTAACTGTATTGCTTGCTAATAGCCCCGTCAAGACGCTGAGCCACACCGCCACTCTCTGGCGATCGGATTGCCTATCACGATCTCGATTGACCACGATACGAAAATAAAAAAAGGAATACCAAACCCTGGTTCATTTCAAGCACACTGAACCCTTAAATCACTACCTAGGTGCTCAATCTGAATGGCTCCCGGGATACTTAGATCAGATTATGTCTGTTGATAAATGAAACCTCCCAAAGGTCCAGGCCATTTGTCTCTTTTTCAATTTGCTCGGCCTGTTTCCTTGATTTGAAAGTACAGATGGAGACCAGTAATAGCGACCACAAAAACATGTCGTGTTTGAATTGTTTGCGTTACGGTTGGTGACATGGACAACTTATGTGTATAGGTCTCTGTTGTCTCACTACAGTGCCTGTGGGAGAACACTCTTTGAACAAGATTGGCAATCTTTGATCCGACCAGATGGAGCAGGGGTTTATATATCTTAAACCCAAAGCGGAAGATGGGGGCAGAGAGAAGGAGAGTCGCAGGGAGGGACGGATCAATATGAGGGTTTAATATGCCCATGATAAAAAACCAAGACCCTCTTTTAACCACCAGGACCATTGTATTTACACTTTAATAACACGCCTCTATACAGCTCACATCAGAGTTCATCATCAGAGTAAAAAGCCCTGGAGGAGGTAAATCCGTCCATCCAGCTGCCTGTCACTTTACCTTTGAGGTCACTTTTATGAGTGAAACTTCACGTCCTGACCCGGCTCAGTTTCCCTCCCCGGCTGAAAATGACCTGGGTGAGAGTGACTCCAGGCCGAATCTAAGGTGATGGATTCTCTGTGAAAAAGAGGGGCAGATTGTGATAGATGGGCAGCTCCCCGAGCCATTTTTCAGCTGCCTCCGCCAGCTGGGCTACCCATGGTAATGGCCTCCACTGGACACTGCAGCATGGTGCTTTTTATATTTAGAAAAAACAGAGAAGTTGACAGGTTGGTGCCAAAATCAACATATAAGTCACCTCTATAAGACAGAAAGGGGTGTAAAGATAACAGAAAAATGGCTATAATGACAAAAAAAGAAAACCCGCACAGATCCAGTCAACCTTAGAGTAACCATCTTACTTTCTGTGCTCCTGTGAATTTAGTGTGTGTCATTCCTAGCTAGCTAATATCAATTTTAAACTGTATCTTGTCCAACACTGCGTGAAATCTTAACATCGACGGTACAGTTCAGTTAACAGTCAACCGGAGTGAGCTAGGGCTAGCATTAGCAGCTAACGTGACATGCTCCTAACTCCTCCCCATTATTAGCCAAATACATGAAATATTTTTATTTAGAAGTACGTGCACCCTTGTAGTGTTGTTGAAAATACTATATTGAAATTATTTGCGCTGACCTACAGATCTAGAGTGACAACACATGAGTAGAAACATTTTAGGGAAAAGAAACTGTTAACTCTGTAACTCAATGTAATCTCATTCAGCATTTATTTTATCTGTCTTTCTGAGAGAAGAAGCATGGGCCTGAGGTTAATATCTATATAAATCACCACATGCCGATTGCCATTATAAACTGAAACCTTTATTTAAACCAGGGTGGATAGGACTATGTGCCCTGGTAGCTCAACTATAGAGTGGGAGCTCATGTACTTGAGTACTATATCGGCCCAGGTTGGAATCCCATCCGTGCCACTTTATTGCATGTCCCCCCTCTCTCTCTCCCCCACTTTTCATTATTCAGCTGCCCTGTCAAAGAAAGGCAAAAAAATAACAAAAGAGATTTAACAGCGGTGCAGTGCTGGTACTTAAGTCACTGTGTTCCGGTAAATTGATGGTAAATTAGTCCACTGCCGAAATAAATTCCGCATTGCGTGCTATAATGATTGAAAAAGCTGATCCCTCCTGCGTTGTCTATGCCTACATGTACCAAGATGCAATGCACACGAGCAACCATTTAGCTGCGGCTCGAAATCATCAAACTCAAGGCTTCATTCATAACGACAGTCCACAAACCAATGGGTGACTTCACGACGACTACGTCCACTTCTTTTATACAGTCTATGCTAAAAACACAACCTTCTTCATTCGAGTTTCTCTCTTAATACAAACTAAGACTGGCTTAATTGCCTTGTAAACTCATCGTAAAACACACTTCATTCAAACTGGACAGGAACAAAACCACTCACAACTCAACAAACACGTCTTGGTTAATCTTTCCACTGTCAGTAACCGTGGTTTGAAAACAGCCATATTGAATGAAGTTTTCTGCAACAAAACATTCTGGTTTGACTTTGGCTCTCTATGCCGACAAGCAAACAAAATGTACTCTGTCGAATCAGAACTGAAACAATATAAAATAAGTTATAGCAGTTAATGCATCCACCCTCAATTCTTGGTCTGCTAAATGCCAGTTGTGCAGCTGCTGTCATTTGCCGTTCTTCTCAGATCCCTCAGGAATGAATCCTGCAATGGCAGAATACTTCACCTCTGAAGACTTCACACATTTCCTTTTTGTTTATTCGTTCAGTTTTATCTGTTTGTTGTCCGTTGAATTAAATTTGCAAATTTGTTTGAGATGTTGAGTCAAACTTTTCCCCAACAGACAAGAAATTTAATTTGCCGCCACTTTCTCTGAATCAGCATGCAAGTAAATGCACCAATGCATGTGAATCGATGTCTGGTTCTGACTGTAAAAGTAATATTGAGATATCGCTAATGCAACAAATATTCAGAATGTAGTTATTCTAGGGCTGCACATTTTGCTGTTTGCTGAATATTTTCTTAAATTTCAAAAGGTGGTTGCCAATTTCTCTAAATGGTTACTAATGGCAACTTTTACTGCCGAGCCCTGCTCTATGGCATTTGTCATAGTCAGCACCCTATGCTGTATGGAGTCATCATTGCTAGGAATGAAAATGTATCAATTCTTGCAAATGAAGCACTTTGATGGCCTCCGCCCAGTAGGTTATTTTTTGGGTTCATTTTTTGTGGGGGGGGTTTGTGAGCAGGATTACGGAGAAACGGTGCCCTTCTAGTTTATTCTAAAAGATAATTGTTTGCCCATATATAGCCAAAGATCAATGTGTGATTAGCAAGTTAAGATCGTTTGCCACCGTTGATTTTGCTGCGACTTGGTCGCCGTAGTTTTTCAAGCAATCTTTGCAGAGAGAGCGTGTTATTCCTCCCTCCGTCCTCTCACCCGCCTCGAGAGGGAGAAAAATAGGCTCTGCCATTGGAGCGGCTTATCTACAGCAACATATGAGGCGAGCAGCCCGGTGAAAGTTCCGGGAGAATGTCTTGTTTTTAATTGCTTCTTTAAAGCCCGAGCAGCTGCACAGAGCGAGAGGGTACATCTGTAAAATAGCATGGAGGCTACGCAGCGTTCTGCGGGGGAACAGCGGGACTCTCTCCTTTACACTTACAAATAGCTCATTCATGGGTGTTCACAAGTCCCTCCACAACACAGCAGCACTGAGTGGGGCTTTATGGTTTAAACATCTCAGAGAAGAAGAATGAATAGAGGGAGGAATTTATAAGCTGTTTAAAAAATGGTAGTCAGATACAAATATATTTTGAGTAAGATAGTTTTTGATGTTATCATAAATGGAGCGTATACATTCACCTGATACAATGAAGGAACATTTTCTGAGTCGCAGTATATTTTGTTTCACAAGTTTCCTTTCACGGTTACAAAATATTGGGTTCACTTTACTGCAACATTAAATCTCTGTTTTGCTCTAAAAAAAAACGTGTCTAAACACGACTTGTGGTCGGGCTCCAAACACTGTCGTGATGGATGCCTTATAACTGTGAAATGAAAAAGCCAAGTACTCTTTTAGAGTTGTGTTGAGGATCAGAGCAGCTTCTCAGTGAGAGTGAGCGCACGCCATCGTAGGGGAGGAGAGAGAGTCATAAGCATCTCTAGCGACGACGGCTCCCTGGGGCTTCATGTATCAGTGGCTGCTCTGCTTAAGTCAAACGTGGCTTCAGGTCACACGCACACACACACACACACATACCACACACACACACACACACTCACGCACACACCAAGTGCAGAGGATTAACTCAACTAAAGCTGTCCACAGCTGCAGCTATGTTAATCGTCATTACTGCAAGTGAAGAATACTTACTGGAGATCTTTTTTTTGTTTATAACCTCTAAAAGGCGGCTTACACAACAATACAGTAATATCAGCAATGAGACAGACAGCAAAACAGTGGAAATTCTGAAAATATTTATATAATAAAACAATTTAGTTATTTTGATTTCACTTTATTTGAAATGTATTTTATATATATATCATTATAACATATCTCTCTCTCTCTCTCT
>NW_022280127.1:93240-174380 GCF_004355925.1 Anarrhichthys ocellatus
TATATATATATTTATTTAGAAAGCGCAGGTCTTGAATATAAAATGCTGCATTTTGTCAATATCAGTGTGTGACCCACCTCAGTCCGTATATAAACATTACAAAATAAAATATAAATCCTCCTGCTGTGCATTACTGCACTGCTGTCATCTACAAAAAAAGGGTTTTCACACAGCAGCTTTAAGACAGGGCACTTCCTGAATGTGGCAAAAAGGACTTTAACAGTAAATGTTAAATAGCATCAAACATGCTAACAAGTTTGCACGGTGTGGTGTGTCTTTATGTGGTACTCTGAGAAAATAATATCAAATGTCTTCATATTCAATTTAATTGTAGGGAAAATAGATGGAGTAGGCCTATCATACTTATGTTATTGTGAAAAATGGGAATTTGTAGGTTGTTGTGTAAGAACACAAAGGTGATGTGAGGTTTTGAGAGTGCGGTGACAACATCTCCTGCAGTGGAGGAAAAAGTCTCTATGCAGACATGCTTTTACCAGGGATACACAAGTATTCTTTTTAACAGTCTGGGGAGTGTCCTCAGTGAGACGCAGAGGAGGGCCTTCACAGTAGCTCTCCATTCCCTCCTTAGTCCTGGCATAAGCAGTCTTCTGTTGCACTTGTACCTTCTGTGCAAGGTTGTCCCGGCGAACTCGCGAGCAGCGATGAGGCCTTTCTTTTGGGAGCAGAGGAGCACGTGGGCTCTAAAAGGTCCACTACTGGCCACTTCTGTTTCATTGAGAGTGCACTCTCCTCTTCTCGCCTCAGGAGAAGAGGAGAGGAGTGGCACAATTCTATAATGAGAATTTTTTACCGGCAATAAAACACATAAAAACGAATGGTGCAATTAATGAAAACAGGGCGAATATAATCTAAGACAAATAATATCCAAACAAATAAAGCCAGCTCAACTTTTATGTACTTTTCAAGTGGGTTAACATTATTTTGTCCACAGACATTCACAGACACGTTACCTAGCGGCAAATCCTCTGTTGTTTTGAGGATTACCCATAATCCTTTTCTTCTACTACTCAATGCAGGTGCACATTTTCCAACAGCAGTTGGCATAGTTTCCTTATGTTACACTGAAAGGACAATTCTCTGGGCAGATAACATGGCCGACATCTTAACATTACAAATTCGACATCAGGAAAACATTGTCCATCAGCTCTGACTGTGTTTGAGCACCTAGCATCATGATGTAAACACAGAGTCCACCTCCTCTCGTCCCACCGGAGTCCTGCTGTCCCCCAGTCCAGTGCAGCTTGATCCGGGATGCCTCGAGTGAGCCAGGTCTTCGTAAAGATGTGGGCACAACAACCAACCAGCCTCCCATTGCTGGGTTCTCCTGAAGTCTCAATACATCCATTTTATTTTCCTGAGACCGGACCTCAGACTGGGTCCTAGCTTCTCTTTTTTAGCTTCTTTTTCTTGATGTTTCTGAATGTATTCTGTCGAGTGCTTTAGTAATACACGCGAATCAACAAATCAAGACAAAGAAATGTAAAGCAATTCATTGGAGCTACTGGCCTCAGCATGTACGTGCGCCGCCGATGCCATAGAAGTCCTGTCTACATTTTGTATCAAATTGGCTTTAATATAATCCACATTTGTTGAACCTTAGCTCAAATGTGGGAAACAAAAACCGCCGAAAGCTTCAAAGTCTCACTCCTTGAATCTCCACCTTGATTTCTTTTTCACAGAAGAGCCCTTCGGGGGGGTTGTGATTTCTTTTTTTATTTTATTTTTGGATGCGGTATGAGAGTGGGGACCGCCAAACACAAGGTGTGCAGGGAGTAATGTCTGCTTCTGAGCACCGGAGTCGTGCTCGTTCTGCTTGCCGTTGAAACGAGAGGCGAGACACGGAGACGGAGAGCACACCGTTTGGTGTTTGGGATGCAATCACAAGTGATGGATTCCGCCTGTGCAAACGTGTCATTTTCCTTTGTGTGTGTGTGTGTGTGTTCAGACGCCATGTCTGTGGGTTTGTGTGTGGCAGTGTTGTCAATTGCTGTCAGCTGTTGTATTAAATAAAAGGGAAAAGGACGATAATTGGACAAGGTGTCAAGACCCTACCTCAGGTTTTGCTTTTGTCCTTCATTATTTATTTCTGTTCCCCCTTTAGCCTCCGTCATATTGCCTTCGGGTTTCTTCTACTGAAGGCAAATGCTGCGCGTTCACGAAGGGCCACGCTGTTCAAGGTGTTGTTGTTTTCTCATGGGAACCTGTTGCCAGGAAACAACGAGTGTGCACATGAATGCTTTTTAGACCGTGTGGCTCAATTTGTTGCCTGAAAGTGTTGTCTATCCCAAAAAAAATGAAGTGGATTACCACACACACACACACACACACACACACACACGCAGGCACATGCTCTAAAAGAAAAAATGTCATTAGGGGTTTTCAGTGAAAAAATGTGGTGGCTGTCGAAGGGAATATATTGGAATGGCTTGAAAGAGATCGAAAAGGCCTGATTGAGTCTGTGATTCCGTCTGAAACCAAGCAGAACCGCTTCAGCACTCTACCCGACTGATTCATGAATAATCTAATTTGTCTCCGGGCTAATCGTGGGGGTTGGCCCCGTGCGGCACTCCCCATCCCACCTTTATTTTACCTCCACAGTGGACTGCTTCCTGCACTTTCAACAAAATGTCTTCAACCAAGATTGTGGAAGAAATATTACCAGACGCCAGGCCATCCATCATCGGGACTGCCCAGGCTATGAAATACAGGCCGGGGCCCTACCAACAATGAGTCCTATCTTGTATGTTAGACCTCATGCTTGTTTATTTATCACCTAAGCGGCTGCACAGCGCGTGATTCATTGAATGGCCTCGCTGATACAACATGCTGACTACATCTCCGGGCAGTCGGCCCGCTTCTCTATCTATGACAATGCTCTGCACGCACTCTTTTTCCTCAGTGCCCTCATGGAGGGATATGCATTCTGTGTGTTTTTCTTGCTTCCCACTGCTTTTATGCTTATGAAAGTGTGTTTATATCTTTCGGGGGCGGCCGCGTAATAAAGGCCTGCTGCCCGAGGGAAGTGTCAGCATGAGCGGGAGAAAAGTTGCAGATGCCACAGAGGCTTTTAAAAAAAGAGGTAGGAAACTACTTTGTGCCGGGCGAAGGTTTGGTCTCAGAGGTGAGTGAGTGGGGACACAATGAAGTCAGCGGTTCTTCAGTCATTCTGAATTCAAAGTCAATGCTGTCTTTCTTGAATTTATTTACATGTATACCAATCAAGCATTATGTATTATGTAAACCAGCTATTCTGGTCAGCCAGGGGAGCCACTCGTGGGCCTCAGAGCGCCATCTAGTGGGCTGTGAATGTACTGCCAAATAGTTCGATTAAATGAATTAATTAAAAGAATGTTTTGGGTAATTTACAAAGCTAGTTATTTATCTAAATGTGCTCAAGAATTCAAAACACAGTCATTCAAATAAAGTGTAATTTCAAGACCAGTAAGCCCATCACAACATCACCAGGTAAAGACGGACATGTTTTGTCGCTGTTAGCAGGCTAACGTTACCTCGGATGCAGTGACAGAATATGCATGCGACGGAGACCAAGGTTTCAGCTCCCAAAGCGTTTGGTGAGGAAATTTGACCCTGAATACGTTAAATATGTATTCATAATTGCAGGCAGTGATGGTGAGGTTAAGCATAATATTTATTTTGGTCATTATAGCTGAATGTGGCATAATACATATTTACAGCCCACTTTCATTTCTCTCCTGTTTTGTCATGTTGTGATTTTTCCCCCCAGTTATTTGGGAAGGGGGTCCTCTGACAATATTAGAGTGAATGATTTTACACACATTTACATTTAAAACACATTAAAATGATCATGGTGTGGGGTCTGTACCAAACCACTATGTTTACTTTAGTCCGTAGAATATGATGGGTAGAACAGGACGTCTCTGCGGCACGACAATATTTAGATGTAAATGGTATTTTGCCTGATTTTGTCTTTATTCAGCAGAGTGCCTCCGTGATTTGAAAATAATTAGTTTCCGCTTATCACATACAGTGTCTTTTCATAAATGTATTTTTGTTCAGTAACTGGTGCTACTAAAGAATAAAAGTTACACAACAGAACTATGATCAAATAAGTCAACATAGACATGGAATCACATGGGACACGAACACCGGTCTGCTGAATGAAAGTCTGTGTTTGTTTGACCCATCCAAATTAGGTAGACTTTTTTTTTTTGCTCTTTATTCTATGTCATTTGCGGATAGGTTTACATTGCAGCAAGTTGAATAGCTACAATGTGAGAGTTGGGAGTGAGAAAGGGGTTGGCTGGGCGGAGAGTGCGCAGTGAGATTGAACCAAACAGTAAAGTTGTGGATCTTGGAACCAAAACATTAAGCTGAAAGACGCTAAATCGCTGCATAGAGCTGACAGGGGGCGGGGCTGCAGAGTTTTTTGTGGGTATTTTACCATGAGATCCCTTCCCACGTCACATGTTGTTGCATGCTACGATGGCATCATCAGCCGGTACCACTGTATGAGCGCGAGCAGAGTGGGCGGCCATGAGCGAGCCAGCAGGGCACGCTCACATACATTAAAAGCATGCGCGGCAACAAAGCAAAGACTGCAGCGGCATCACTAAAAGTTCAATACAGCACAATAAGAAGAGAAAAAAAAAGAACAATAAGCACAAGAGGTTCCCATTTATTAGTAGGGGGAAACAAATGCTAACAGTGAAATGGCTAACCTAACAGATTGTCTTTTTGCTTATACCGTTCCGTTTCCACACCTTTTCAGTACAGTGAGAAATTGTTAGCGCCATTACAGGTGCTCATTTTCAGTTTTAGCTCTCATTGTTTTTTTTCACCTCTCGTTTTTCATCTATTTAGAAAGTGGTTACTAATTTGGCTTGTTCACAACCTGCAGTATTACCTGAACCCCTTGTGTTGTCGCTCTGTTGGACCACTTTTAACGGATGCTGCTCACATAAATGAATTTGGTGAGCACAATGTTGTCACAGTTGATAGTAAAAAGTTCATCTTTAACTTTTAATCCGAGTATAGATTTAGTCTCTTAAAAGTCTCTTAACATGCCCCGAGAGGCAACACCCAGGGCAAGAGGATGTCAATAAGGCGCTTGCTGCTGCTCGTAAAGCTTACCGCTATGAGCGTACAGTAATAATCGAAGGAGACCCGCGAGTGTGTCAACAATTTTATTAACTCGGACCTTCTTTTATCTGTGTAACAGCAGCGATGCAGTCAGAGATTCTTCAGATGTTCGTAGAGAGTTTAGTGAATAAATCAAACTGAAAGTGTTGTGCTAGGCCGTGCCCTCCCGTATCCCCAGTATCTTCGACACATGAACCCCCCCTCCCCCCTTTCAACTACTGTTGATCAGAACAATTTGTCTGAATCCGTGGCAAGTTTCCACTTAACCGTGGAGTGAAACGCTGTATAGGCATATCGTCCTTAAAGGATGACTCATCGCTTCCACCGATGCCATCGGGACAGATGCTGCCGGCCTCCGATGGCGTTACAACTGCATGCTTTCTCTGGACTCGCCTTGGCTACTTTCCTCCCGAGTTCATTATGCACACAATCTGTGACAGAGTACATTAGTTCTACGCACTGTACAGCTGCCAACCCCGGTAATCTAATAGTAATGTATAAATTCCTTCTGGCAGGCCAATAAAACTCAGATTAGTTTCCCGGCAAAGGTACACTCGTGCAGCCGTTGACAGACATGTGAGGGGAGCATTAGCATATCATCAGCACATACTCTCTGGGGGACAGAGACGCTCAGTGCTTCCCCATCACCTCCGCCGTCTCCGGTACTAGCAGTACATGGAAAAGCGCTGATTTGGTTAACAACTACTTGATTTAATACATGCTCCGTAGGACTGCGGTGTTATGGATTTATCAGAATTGCAGGTGGAGAGGAGGAGGACAAAAAGCAGGAGGTGTCAACTGGATTATGTAAATTAGAGTGGAAAATCTGTTTCATGCTGTTTTTGTTGTTTTAACTGGAAAACAGTAAACTTCATTGTTTTTTTCTAGGAGTCAGTGATAAAGACAAAGAATGCAAAACTGGAATTGAGTTAAGTGAAAACGGGACAAAAGTGCATTTTGCTCTTTTGCATTATTCATGAGGGAGCGTTACATATATTATTTTTGTGTGCAAAAATGAATATACCTTTTTTTAGGAGTCGGCTGTCAAATGTTTGAAGCAATTATAGGATTGATCATTTGAACACAGTTATGCTTTGCTGCTGTGTTATAAAAGGATATGTGTAATAAAATGAAACCCCCCCCCCCCCCCACACAGGGAGGCTTATTTTCCATATCATGACCGGACATAAAGTAAGCGTATGAAGATGATAATCTGTGTCGTATAGTTTCCTCGCTGTGTGTGTGTGTGTGTGTGGGTCACCTTCTCAGAGGAGGCGATGGGAGGCAGAATGATGTTTTCCTAACGCTAAACTGGTTTTTCAAGGTCCCCCTTACCTACTTCCCCCATTATTTCCCCTATTATTAAACGGCCAGCCTCAAGGCCTGCTCTATATTCATAACATAAACGCTGTTCATACCTAATATTTGTGAATAGTCCCTTTTGTGTTCCGGTAAACAGCGGCTGCCTTCGCACCACTGGAGCTGCACTGGTACCGTTTATTAATCTCCACGCAATAAAGGTGCATGAAACCACCTCTGGAAATTAGATTTTTATACGACAGAAATATGGCGACTGGAATTGCATTACCTTTGAACATTCATAACATTTTCTTTTTCTTAAAAATTAAATCCTGGTCCCGGGGGTGTTGCTGGGGATGTTCAGGTTTACTCCTGGAACACAAGGATCTCTAGTAACTAACAAGAGAACTTAGTCCTCGGGGAAGGTTTTCATAAGCACCAGGACTCTTATTTTCTGACATGTTAAGGTTGCAGTCAAGTAAAATGTGTTTTTCATAACATAGACTCTATGATTTACTTGCTGCTGGTTTCTTTTTGCAAGCTGACAAACACACAAGCGTTTCCCATTGCTGTAGTCAGTAGACATTATATAGCAGGAGCATGAGATGATTACCATTTATTTATTTTTTCCCCACTGGAGAGAAATATTTTCATCAATATGCTCCAACAGTTGCGCTCATGCTCTACACATCATCCATGCCGTCACATTTCCTGTGATGGGGATACTGCCTTCAATCAAATGTCTTTTGTACTTGCGCACTCATGCTGAGAGTTTGCATTTGTATTCATACATATTCAATGCAAAGGGAAGCTTGTGGCGCAGTGCTCATGCTTTATAGTACATTTTTGTGCGAGTTTACCAATGGAGGAAGACAGACGAATGGACTCCATGATTACCTTGGACTGTTTCGTGATCGTTTTAGAATGACTGCTGCAGATTGTGCTCGTGAACTATTCTAATGTGAGTTTTGTGATTTGTGACTCGACTTGAAAGCAGGGATGTGCATAATTATGAAATCACGAGGGCAGTATTCCTCCTTTGTAGACCACCACAACCATCGTTTTGTACTGTGTCATTTTCGTCTTTGCATATTCCTCTGGCACCCACACAAGTCAGCATTTCACCGAGAAGATGGAGTGACAGAACCCTTCCCAGGGACGCTTTTTCAGTCTCCTGCCAAAAGCCATGGCAGTGAGCTTACGATTTTTAGCAAATATGGTGACTTTAATTCTCCATCTTTCACAAAGAACTCTGACTTCTGGGTCAGAAAAACAGGCCCGCAAAGTCTGACAAAATGCTGACTGTCGATTGGTGGCGAACGTCCAGCTTAATCATTTAGGACCTGCCTTCACACGATGCGCATGGCTCCTTGAGGAGCCAGTATCCCATGATCAAGCCCTGTCTACGAACAACTGCGTTCCCATACAACAAAACTGCATTGTGAATTATGTCTCGAGGGAAACATATTTGGTCGTGGACTACGTTTGCTTTTGACGTATCACAAACAAGTTTTAAATCAGTCCCCGGAACTCAGCTTAGGGAGGAGGTCGGGGCGGGGAATAGGGTCAACAAATGGGGTCTTCGCCAAGGAGACTGCTGTCCGTGTCCCGTGTACTCTTGTTGCCTCACATACCAATAGTTTTTTCCCCTAAACCTTAAGTAATTTGGTTGCATCTTTGTTGTTTGTTTCAATTTTGGAGTCATTTTAATATTAACTATGATTTGTTATTGCTAAACCTAACCAAGTAGCTTTGTATCTATTAAAATTTATTTTTTTCCAATTTTCATTTCAAGACAACATAATGTTCCTTCCCAACCACGTGTTTTTTTCATTTCACAACATGAACTACGTGTTTCAAACTGCGACTGGGATAAAATATTCCCTCAAAATGTAATTGAGACGTTTTGCTGTATGGGAACGTTATTTTGCAGGAGAGAGGGTTGCATGGTCAGAACTAGAATTATTATTGAATTGCTTTCAAATCTTCCTTTGTGCATTACCAACCTCTCAACTGCTGAACAGTGCATTAACCCACTTTAATTCAACATCAAAGATATCAAGATATTTTACCTGGTCCACACTGTGGTCTGCTGTCATTCATAAATGATGCATTGCCGCATTCATTGTGTTAATGGGATTGATTGGGGCTGAATTACTAACAGACACTTCCCAGAAGCCCCATACTCTGAGGCCCTGGCCTCCGAGGCTCTAACATGTGAATTAGGTCTCCAACTGGAGGACAGTAAGAACCAGTGGCCCTGGTAAGGGTAAGGGATTTGCAAGCAATGCTCACATTGAGAATATAAATGCTGGCAGTGTTCCGTTTCACAAAAGATTGTTGTTTGTAGATGGCAGATATACATTTGCAAGTCCTTACAGAGCTCCCACATGCTAATGCATATAGCACGCAAGTATGGGGTTTCTTTTGATCGGGAAAAATGTGTCACAATTAACGTCAGAGAAAATGTTGCAAATCACACTTTTTATGTTGAAAATTTGATATAATCGAAAGTGGGCACCGATTCACGACATTGCATATACAGTTCAGGGAGATTTCGAAAGTGTTGGTGTTTATATTACAATGTTCGCAAAGGTGACTAATACTAATACTGACACTAATGCTCTTTTCTTGGTGGAAACAGCAATATGCCGTCAAAAACACTTGCAAACAATTGAAAAAGTTTTTTTGAGTAAGAAAATACTCATTTCCCGAATTCATTTGCTAGGTCTCCATTACACATATGACACATTGTAGAGAGTAACACTGAGGGGTGAATTCACAAAAGGATTGCGCGGCTTTCGCACCCTCTCAACCTGCACAAATGACACGAAAAAAAGTGGAATTTTCCAATCACCTTCAAAAGGATAAAATGCAGAGTGAAACTGTGCTACCAAGGAAATAGTGTCTTGGTTCTCCCGTGATATTTAAATAAGGTAATATGCAGACATTTTGAGCAAAATTGGCCCCTTTCTGTCCAATTCCCAAAGATCAGCGCTAATAGCCACACGCAGTTACAGTGAAATGATTAGCCTCAATGAATAGTATCTCCCCTACTACTCCCCTAGAAATACATGAGGGGAAAAACAGACTTATATAATGATTTAAAATCGTGTGTAAATGCTCACACTGTATCTCTTAATAGGGAGACACAGTTATTGTTTCTGCTGCGGTGGGGTTGCTGCAGGTGTTAAATAAACTGAAAAAATGCCTCATGAAACTCTTAACATAAGAGAATGATTAATGACATATTATTTCACCCAATTTCATTATTGTATCCCTGCTCTGCGGCCTAAACAAAGGCAAATATAAGCTCAATGAAAGTAGAGAAGTTAAAGAAGCCAATGTCTGACCCGAGCCAAGAATATAAAAAAAGGCCCAGGCCCAGCCCGGATGTCATGTCGGGTTCTGACGGGCTCCCAGTTCAGGATGACTCACACACTGATGACCAACGCATTGGCCTCAAGCACATTTACACTTTACAACACAGGTATCTGTAATCAGGTGCTAAAGAATGGTAAATCGCACCCAGGTGAAAACCTTTGTGTGTGTTTGTGCTGTAATATCCTTAGCACAATATCTCCTGTTAATCGGACCTTGAGACGGGGCACATGGTGGGTGCAAGTGATGCACAATTCCCGGTGCTATCAGCGGCCACTATCCATTTTTTGTGAATTTGCCACTCAGTGTAAAAATAACACAAAAAATCCACTGGGTACCTTTAATCAAATGATTACAAACTAACCTGGGCTAGATAATATTTTACCATAGGACTACTGATTGATTTTTGCCCCTGAGCCCCCTAGCAGGTTAATCCAACCCTGGGACAGATGACCTAAAAACAGCACCTAATTCTTGATTTTGCTCTGAATATACAACTTCATGCTACATGCTCCCCGCAAGCATCAACCCTCCAGCAGCATCTGTCAGAGAACCGATGCAATGAACTCTCCTCCTGAGGGACATTGCTATTGATAACCGAGTTACAAATCATTTAATACCTTTAGTGTCCTTCTACCCCTGTGCCTCACGTGGAAATATCATTCCTATCCCGATCTCCCACACTGTGAGAGATTATCAAGGGTGATGATGCAGTGGAACGGCAGAAGATTTGTCAAGTTACTAAAATGAGCTCCGGGGAGAGCTATTTCCAAGCATCATTGAAGTATGTTTGAAGTAAGTGAGAGTTGATGGTGGCCACAGCGATTGTGCACAGAATCCACTGCAGAGAAATCAAACAATTGCTGACTGATATTGTTCACAGTTGATGCTTGTACTTAATAAGTATTATGTGGAGAATGCGTGATAGAATTTCCCTGACACAAACTCACAGAGTAGGTACAGAGCCATCTCTTGGTCTAGTTCTGTTGAAGTGCATTTTGGATGTACCTCTACAATTTGTGGTTGTAGTTTTATGCAATTTGCAACCCATTAAAAGAATATGCTGCATTACAATATAATGAGACTATGGCATTTACCAAGGGCTGTATACCAACAATAACAGTTGACATCAAAGTGTTAATCATGCATCACGTCAGTTCACATCTGCAATCATTAGCTGAAAGAAAGTTATACATTGCATCCAAAACTAACAAAAATAGAATATGGGGCTAGCATAAATGTTGAAAATAAGAAATGTGTTCCCCATCAATTGATTTTGAGCAAATAAACTAGGCAGGGTATTTCGGTCAGAAGTTGGCACTATAGGCAGTAGAGGTTGGGACCCGGAAACAAAAGAAATGAAAATGGCTAGGAATTGGTTTCAGTAGGGCAAGTTTGAATTGTTCTTTCAAGTGATCAAGTTTATGTCAAGCTCCAATCCAAAAGTCTAAATTCACGTTTTATCTAATGAAATATTCTGCTTCAATCCATTTTTGTTGGTATTTAGTCTTTAAAAACAACATTTTAGGTGCGGTCAAAAAACAGTTTTCTTTCCAACTCACCGAACATAAAAGGAGGCATGCGCCTGTATTAATGGGGAGGTCTACCAGCAATCTAACAGCAGCACAAAATCAGATTTTCAGATTTTTTTTGACGGACATTTGAAGCTTCATTCAGATACCTCAATCAAATCTGCAAACGTAAAGAAAAAGACATTTGACATAGCTCTATCATAACGTTAACTATGCTTATGTTCATTTTGAACATATAGAGAACAGAGATATGGGGTGTCAGATCCATGGAAAAGAGATGGCAAACTGGTTTGTAATTAAGGATTTAATATTTATCCTCACAGGAGCTAATTAACGGGGATCAGCGGGGGCTGCTCCAAAAGAAACATCGTTAAATGTTCAGTAGGGCGCAGACTCTAGGGACAATCTTGTCAGGTCAACGTTGACTTATTCATCAAGTAACTTCCGTAAAAAAATAACATCAACTCTGTAGTTATTTTAACCCAAACCATGATCTTTTTCTTAACCTTACCAAGTAGCTTTGTTGCCTTAACACCACAAGGGATTGAGCAAGCGGACTGAAAGCTCATGTTACATGCTTTTGTAGATAAAAGCATGTAAAAAATAACCAAATGATTTCTCGTAAGGTATGATACAAACGTCTGTCTGTATGAGGATACGTTGTCTGGACGCACTTTTGAACAGTGTTAAACATTGTAGCTGTGTAGCTTCGAGGGGAGGGCAACGCCGGGGTTATGGGTTGATTCCCTCTGGGTCCACATATGCTGAGAATGTATGCATACTCATGATATTATCAGGCGCTTTGAATAAAAGCCCCCATCAAATGGCATATGTTAGAGCACACGTGTCAAACTCAAGGCCCGCGGGCCGAATCCGGCCCGCCACGTCATTTTATGTGGCCCGCGAATCCGCCAGCAAAAAAAAAAAAAAAAAAAAAAAAAAAAAAAAAAATATATATATTTTTTATTTTGGAAAAAAAATAGTTAGACTTAAAAATAAAAGTATCCCCATGGTCGAAATTATGAGATAGAAAGTTGAAATTATGAGATAGCATGTTGTCTGTGTACCGACATTAAAACGATCACAACAGGTGGACAGGAGAGGGTTTTCCAACAAGTGATTGAGTTGAAAAAGATCGAAAAATAATCCCAAAATGTCCACCAAGAGAACAATTGATGCAGAGGGAAGAAAATGTAATGAAAGATGGGAAAGCGAATACATGTTTGTGCTTGAAGGAGAAAAACGGGTCTGTCTTCAGTGTTATGAGGCAGTGTCGGTGATGAAGGAATACAATTCACGTCGGCATTTTGACACCAAACACGGAGCAAAATTTAGCCTCCAAGAAAAACATAAAATTGTCCAAGAATTAAAAGGCAGAGTACAATCACAGCAGAATATATTTACAAAAGCTACAGCCCAGTGCATGCTAAAGGTATGTGAGCAGGTGAGGTCCGATCAGATACAGACTTTTACAAATGTCAGTTTGTGAAGAAACAAAATCGCAGACCGAGTTCAGGAACTAGCAGGCAATCTAACAACACAGCTAGCTAAGAGATGAGCAGGTACTCGTCTTCTTCATTAGCTGTTGATGAAAGCACAGACAACACGGATACAGCTCATCTATCCATGTTTATAAGACCTGACTCTCAGTGAGGAGCTCTTGGATGTAGCTGCCATGCATGGGACGACGGTGGGGACATTAGTGATGCAGAGAGGTGACAAAAATAGCTTTGAACAAAGTTAATGTAATAACTTGTGTTTGATATTTGTTCTTTAAAAGTTTGATCTTTGGAAGTTTGATAGTAATGTGGGTTTCTTAACCCTAAATTAAAATTATTTATTTATAATAACAGAAATGTGCTTAAATATAATTTTACATTTATATAACTGCATGTACAATATTTTTACACTTGAATAAACAATAATCAAATGCAGAGAGTTAGTTAACAATATGTTAGGGAGTAGTTACATTTATACAGTCTTAGAGTTACAACCGGCCCTTTGAGGGAAACTATGATGCTGATGTGGCCCGGAGTAAAAATGAGTTTGACACCCTGCAGAGGATGACTGCACTCTAAAACATTTTAGCGGTGTTAATACTTTTTTGCAGTGTAACTGCTTGTATTCCTCAGGGTGACGAGCCAGTACTAGATGACGTGAGGTCACGTCTCAATGTTTTTCTAGCAGCTGGCTTTGGTAATAGAGAATTCTTTGGTGACGTAAGGCATCAGTGGTAAACGGCAAATCTGATGGTCAGTCTCTCCGAATCAGAGTTAAGACTTCTCTCGAGACATTCTACATTAATAGTCAACAATCGCACACAAAGTAAAACATTGCAGAACAGACATAGTTGAAATTTCTCCGCTGCCTGTAGCCCTAATGAAGCTTAAGGCCAAACACCCGCAGGCCCTTTTCCGTCCAAAGACAGGCCCCAGTGTTTATGCATTGTGTTCCTTGATGCACATAACTCCTGTGCCCTACATTAGCAGACCAAAACCAACACCATTCACATGCGAAAAACAAAGTTCTCTGCTACATATTTATCTCTGCACTTTTTTTCTTTTCAAATCTTTTTATTGATTTTGAAAATACTTTAGACAGAGGTAGAACAGGACTACCCCCAAAAAGTTGGGATATACAGGATATTACATTCATTTGCAAGTCTCTTGGAGGTAGTGTAACTGTGACAAAGTGCCACTGAACACAGAAATTACAAATTCAACGAACAAACAAACATCACTCTGAGGAGGTGTGGTATAAAGAGTGATTCAACCAGAGACATAAAATCCCCAGAACAACCACCATAACAACAAAAAATAAACAGAAATTAAGACAAAGAAAACAAAAATAAATAAACGACAAAAAGAAAATAAAAAGGGAGGGGGGGGGCGTCTGCTAGTTCACTTTTTGGATTGCAGTATCTTTCAACTAGTTTATGAAAGGTTTCCAGGTCTCTTCAAAGGCTTCACTGGAGTCTCTATGTGAGAATCTGATCTTTTCAAGTTTTATATGATTTAAGATCTCTATTAACCAACTGTTATGTGAAGGCGGGAGGACGTGTTTCCACTTGAATAGTATGAGGCGTCTAGCTAGAAGTGTCATAAAGGCCAGGATGCGTCGTCCTGTCAATGGCAGATCAAGTACTTCAGGCGGCTGAGTTCCAAATAGTGCTGTAAGGGGTTCGGGGTCAAGTTTTATACCTAGTACTGTCCCAAGTGTATTGAATATTTGATCCCAGAAATCTTTTAAATTTGGACACGACCAAAACATATGGGTATGGTTGGCAGGTGACTGTTTGCACCTATTGCAGCTGTCATTCAGATTTGGGTAGATTTTAGCCAGACGGGCATTTGTGTAGTGCACACGAAACAAAACCTTGCATTGCAGCAGCCCGTGTCTCGCACAAATAGAGGAGGAGTGGGATAAGGCCAGAATGCGCACCCAACGGTTATCGGATATTGATTTAACAATTTCTCTTTCCCAGGTCTGCTTCAGGTGAGATGTCTGGTCTGGGTTAAGGGAGTCAATGAGACCATATATAGTTGAGATGGAGCGTTTTTGCGCAGTATCTAGAGTAACCAAGGAGTCAATCAGAGATCCAGGAGGATGATTAGGAAAGTGAGGATATTCGGATTTAATGAAGTGCCTAATCTGTAGAAAGCGGTAAAAATTTGATTTAGGCAGGTCAAATCTAGAAGACAGTCCTGCAAAATCAATAAAGTCTCCATCTTTATAAAAGTCTTTAATTTTACGTAAGCCTTTGTCGCGCCACATACAAAAGGTAGGGTCAGACACAGAAGGTGAGAATAAGTGGTTTCTAAAGACTGGGGCCAAAGTAGAAGGTTTGTCCAGTCCAAAATGTTTACGGAATTGTATCCAGATGTTGAGAGTGTTAGTAACTATTGGGTTTTCTGAGATCCCGTGGGTTTTAAGTGGCAGTCGTGCCGTGATGAGGGATTGAAGGGAAATCTTGGAGGAGGATAGTTCCATTTGGGCCCACAGGGGGCCATTTCTTAGCCCATCATCCATCCAGTGACGTAGCTTTTCGATGTTACAGGCCTAGTAATATTGGATTAAATTGGGTAGAGCTAAGCCGCCTGACTTTTTAGGAAGTTGTAAGATTGCTTTCTTAATGCGACGGGGTTTATTAACCCACAGAAATGAAGAGATAGTCTGATCTAGTTGGCAAAGAAATGATTTTTTCATAAAGATTGGAATATGTTGAAACAGATATAGGAATTTGGGAAGAATTACCATTTTTATGAGGTTGACGTGGCCAATGAGGGACAGGGGAAGAGCGGACCAGCGGGTTATATCGGATTTACAGTTGTCAACAAGAGGACGAAAGTTCTTGGCGAAGAGATCTTTAAATGATGGTGTAATGACTACCCCTAGGTATCTAAATCATACCGTGGTCACCTTGAATGGAAAAAGAGATTGTGGTAGTGCCTTGGCTAACGCATGTATGGGGAGAAGTTCACTTTTATGAAAGTTTAATTTGCAACCAGAATATTTTCCAAATTTGAGTAGAATATATTTGACAACTGAAAGGGATGAGACAGGATTGGAGACGTATAACAAGAGATTATCCGCATAAAGTCATAGTTTGTGTGTGATTCCCATCCTGGAAATACCCACGAATCCCCCTTCCCCCCGGAGCCAGATGGCTAAAGGCTCAATGGCCAAAGCGAACAGAAGGGGTGAGAGGGGACAACCTTGTCTGGTGCCACGGCACAAAGTGAAAGGGCGGGATTTTACACCGTTAGTGAGAATGGAAGCAGTCGGAGAATTATAGAGCAACTCGATCCAGGCTATAAAGTCTGAGCTAAAGCCAAATCTTCTCAAAATATAGTATAGATATTTCCATTCGACCCTGTTGAAGGCCTTCTCAGCATCTAAAGATAATATTGCCTCAGGGGTGTCATGATTTGGGGAGCTGATTATGTTAACCTCTTCTCATTCCTGCATAATTTGCCTAAAACGCCTATCAACCGCATACCCAAAGTAAACTGACAGCTCTTATTGAACCATTGGGAGTACATGTATGGTTTTAGTCTTTATTGAACGGCAACACTCTGAAGTTTCTTCACAATCAGTCAGAATCACCGTAAGTGATACTAGCATTGAGCTAATGCGTTTTCAGCACAGTGAAAGAGAAGCATTTTACGTCCGCCTAGATTTGTTTTGGCCAACAGATGGCAGCAGCTATCTATGGCTGGGACTTACAGGCTTGAAAAGACTCTCATTCGACAGCTAACAGTCATGATACCTAGTATAAGTTAAAATTTGATAACAATACAACAGAAAATTAACATTTTACACCTTGTTTACTAAGAGTGCGCGTCACCACGTCAAAATGCATAGCAATAAACTACGTGTTCGAAATTGGGACTATAGTTTATCTATGTCAATGTATGGTTATCTATATCATATTTAACCATTATCAACTTTCACAGATTGTTGAAAATTCTCAAGAACCAGACTTTAGTCTTCACACTCTGTCCCAGGAACTTGACTCATGGTTTCCAGTTCAAGTTAGAAAACTTTCCTAGCATTCAATCTGATAAATCTGCATATCCTTGGCTTCGTAATTTCATTGGCTATATGGAGCCTGAGTTTGAACTGGATCTGTTGCGATTGGCTCAAGCTATACCCAAAGAAGTGAGGCGGGCATTGTCTTTCAAAGCGGACTCTCGTTGGCTGTTCCAGACTGTGGCCGGGCTATAGAAGCTCCTATTGGGTCAAATGAGGTGTCAATCTAACCGGCGGAATGTAGGCTCCATTTTGCTATGAAAATCTCCGCTCTGTTGACACGGAACGTGAAGTTATGCCCGAAATATTATCGCGAGTTATCATATCTGCTGGCTAATTTGAAATGATGCAACAGCCCCCCATGGGTCTTTGTGGACGTACTAATGTGTTATGGACTAAATCTTTTACTGGATTCGATCGAGTGGACCCTTAGCCACCTAGCAAGACCGTTTTTGCTGGACTAGCATGCACAAGGGGGACGTTATGGATCATAATCGGTGAGTCATGGCGATATTTTATCGGCTATTTTTGGAGTGCTTGTTTGACAGAGACGTTAACTGTACCTGCTGTTTTTATTGTATCTTGAAATGGTTTGCATAAGTTGAATTACAAGAACCGTAGCTTTCTAATGAGATATCACATTAATACTCATCGTTACAGGGCAGTTGTGTGCATAACACAAATATGCAGTTATCACTCTGACGGCCCGCCTAGTGTTAAATGAGGAATTCCGTCCTGCCATGAAGCCTGTTTGGTCTGTAGAAATCAGAGATGGTAGAGCTTTCTGCAGACGTGTAGATAGAACCTTGGCTAAGATCTTCTGGTCAACATTCAGAAGGGATATTGGCCTGTAGTTGTTGCATAATGGAGGGTCTTTGTCTTTTTTCAGTAGGAGACAAATGGTGGCTTCAGATAGTGTTGGGGGTAGCCGTCCTTTTGTAAAGGATTCATTATATACTTTTGTCAACAGTGGGGAGACTAGGTTGGAGTACGTTTTGTAAAATTCTACTATGAACCCATCCGGGCCTGGTGATTTGCCATTCTGTAGTAGTTTAATTGCCTCTTGCACTTCTGTAGTTGAGATCGGAGCTCCAAGATTATTAGGTATGTCCTCACTGATTTTGGGGAACGGGATTGATTCTAAAGGGTTATGTCCCCTCCACACTTCAGGTGGGTAGAGTAAAGATCTGAATAATAACTCAAAAAAACATCATTCACCATCTTAGGATCAGTAACCACATTTCCTGAGGGGGTCTCAATCCTAGGGATTAGTCTCGACAGCGCCCTAGCCCTGGTCTGGTGAGCCAAAAGTTTACCTGCCTTATCTCCCATTTCAAAGTAGTGTTGCTTTGAGTGTAGCAATTGCTTTTCGATCTTAGCCGTTGACAGGAGGTCATACTCAGCCTGGAGCTTGAGGCGTTGATTGTAAAGTGTAGGGGTAGGAGTGTTAGCATATTCCACATCAACCTCCTGAAGTCGGTCTGATATCTCTACCAACTTAGCCGATTGTGATCTTCTCAGGTATGAGGTGTAAGAGATAGCTTGGCCCCGTAGGTACGCTTTACATGCCTCCCAGAGAACTCCTCTAGAGATGTCGGGAGTGTCATTGATCTGTAAAAAATTTGAAATTTCTTCTGAGAAGAGTTTTTTAAATTATATGTTAGATAGCATTGTGGGACATAGCCTCCACTGTCTTGATAAAAAGCTATGATTAGGAAAGCATATGTCAATTGAAGTAGGGGCATGGTCTGAGATCACAATACTATGGTATGTACTGGAGTTGGTCCAGTGTAAAAGTCTATTGTCAACGAGGAAGAAGTAAATTCTTGAATACGTGTGATGAACGTGGGAGAAAAAAGAAAAGGCCCGTGCCGATGGATTAGCGGATCGCCATGGATCACTGAGGCCAAGTTGTTCTGTAAATGTCTTCAGTGCTGTTGCAGAATTTGAGATGGTGTATGGTCTGGAGGAAGATCTGTCAAGATTGGGATCCTGAGTAAGATTAAAGTCACCTCCCAGGATCAAGTAATGGCTGTCTATGTCGGGGAGAGATGAGAAGAGGTGGGTGATGAATCTAACGTCGTCCCAGACAGGTGCATAAATACTTGCTAATATCACAGGGGTATTAAATAACCTACCTGAGACTGCTACAAAGCGACCATTAGGGTCTTCGACTAATTTTGATAGTTCAAATGTTACATTTTTACCGATAATAATAGCTGCCCCTCTTGATCTATTTGAAAACTTGGAGTGAAATATGAGATTCATCCACGGTCTCCTGATGCGCAAGATATCGGAAGGTTTAAGATGAGTTTTTTGAAGAAAGATAACGTCCCCTTTAAGCTGTTGAATGTGTGACAACACCTGGCCTCTTTTGACAGCTCCATTGACTCCCTTAACGTTCCATGAGACAAGACAACAGCCCCTGTTTGTAGATGTCATGGCGCTACACATGGGTCATGACAATTGTGTGACGGAGACGCCCGGGGGGGAGACACAAAAAATAAAATAAAAAAATAAAACACACCCATAAAATAAGGGAACAGTAACAGTTCCCAGATCCTCTAAGGCTTCCTGTTTTTATAATAGTACCTGTCTCTTTGGTCGCAATTCCCATAGTTCACAGTGTTACCCTTAGCAGGTGCAGGCATAGATTGTAGGCAAATTATTGGTATATAAAAAAATGAAAGTTTCAAAGTGTCATGAGGCGCTACAGTGATTAACGATTTAATAACAACAGTGTAAAGTAATAACAGAGCAAAAATCAGAGCTTAAGTTTGGAGGACAACTTGCCTCTAATTACCGAACACAGTTATAATAACAAAACTCTTACCGCCATAACCGGGCTTGATTGAGTGTAGCAACGCTAACTTTCACCGGCTAATTAGCTGCTCCAGTGAACCGAGGTCTGAGCCTCTTTCTGGTGGGTTTTTACCATCATTATGAGTCCAGTCGTGTTCTGACGAAGGTGGCGGCTTCTTCGGCTGATGAGAAACGTCTCTTGTTACCCTCTTTGCCAGTAATTTGAAGTCTTGCCAGGGACAGCAGAGCTGGTCGCAGGCCCAAATTGTATAGCTCCGCCATGATGTCGCGGTAGGCCTCTCTCTGTTCCAGGACGTCGGGGCAGTAGTCCTCATAGATACGTACCGGAGTATCCTTGTATTTGAGGTCGTTCCTTCGCTTTCGGGCTTCTCGGATCACCAGGTCCTTGGTTTGATGTCGATGAAAGCACACAATCTCCGGTCTGGGTCTGTCTCCTTGCTGTGGTGTAGCTGCAAATGTGCGGTGGGCCCGGTCCAACTCTGGGGGGGAATCAAGCACTTTGTCGCCGAATATTTCCACCAGGGCATCAGAAAAGAAGTTTGTGGGTCTGGGACCCTCAATGGATTCCGGCAGCCCGATAATTCTGAGGTTGTTTTCGTCGGCTTCTTCCCTCCAAGTCGGTATTTTTAGCTTTGAGCTTAGCACATAGCTCGGTTAGCGTAGAGCACGATGTTTCGAGGGCCTGAAAGCGATCCTCGTTTAAGTTGCCGTTGGTCTCAAGACTTGCGATTCGCTCGCCATTTTCAGTCACTGTGGCTTGTATCACATTAGTTTGGTTATGAGAGATGCGAACGCAGTTTTGAGTTCGGTAGAGAGTGCCGATGATATGGACTTGCGGTGTTCCTTCAGCAGGCTAGTCAGGTCAGACATGCTAACCTGACTAGCTTGGGGCACCGGCTCGTCTTTTTTAGCATCTTCCCTCTTGTTTAGTTTAGTTTTGCTGGTCATGGTGCAGTTGAAGGACAGTACCTGCTTTTGCGCAAGCTGTTAATTTACTTTTTGGGTCTAAAAAGAATGATAGTTGAAAAAGTTACGGGAGAGTGCGTCTACTCCATATCCTTCTCCACCGGAAGTCCCATCTCTGCACTTTCTACTAGCAACTCACAGCTGGTTGTACTGTTTTACTCTCTCAGCTACTGTAGTCTGCTTCTTTTTTCCCCTGTATTCATGCAATGGTATCTTTCCTCGGGCTTGGCCCTTGAAATTATGCATATTCCATATGTCAGTGACATGTCCACTGCTTTCGGATCCGTGTGTCCCTGGGGGGCTGACTGCACTCCTCCCTGAATCTCTGCCTTGGATTCAGTCAGCAGAACCTGTGGCACCGATGACCTTAGTATAACCATCTGTGCAATAATGGTTTTCATCTCAGTGTTGATAATATTTCTGGTTATGTTAATATCGCCATATACCCAGCTTTAATTGAAAGCGATAAGTTCAATTTCATTCTCTGGAAGTTGTCAAAATGTATTCTGGGAAATAAAAGCAAATTCCATCCTAATGTTGCATGAGATGTAAAGGTGTAAACAAGACCGGGGCTGTGGTCGAATAGTCCTTTTTGCTTAAGAAGATAATATTGCAGACGAGTGAATTGTTTCTACTGAAGCAGTGTTGATCGTTAAATGTGACAGCAGCAGGAAGGAAGGAGCTCTGGTTGCTCTCCTTCCCCCCACGAGTGAAGCAGCCTCTCACATAAAAAGCTGTTTCTAAAGCCTGCATGCTGATATGTAATAGATTTCATGGTGTCATGTTTTAGTTGCGCTTTTTTTAGTCCGTAGTTTCACTATGGCAGACCTACGTCAGTGACATCCGCCATCGCATCATAATTACGTAGCCTAGTGAAAGTGTAGTCGGAGTCTCTAAACACCATGTTGTCTTTTCCTAACTCCTCATGAATTCTCCTTCACATCTTTCCTTGACCTCATGACATTTTCCATAGAGGTCAAGGAAAAGTGGTTAGGTCATTTTTGACCGCAGCTCAGGGGCCTAGAGCCATGCTAGTGGCTCTGTGAGGCCACATGTTGAGCAGGTACAATGTTTACAAGAGTTGGGCGATATTGAAATACCCCTACTGATGATATTGCTGGAAGAAAATCAATGATACATGGAAGGATTGTTCCAAAATAAGTTGAAGAGAGTGAGGCAGATGGATATAGGGACTGTAGATGATATTTTACCCATAAGTAGCAACAAAGTGGCCCAATGTAGAGGCAGTAAGTGCAATTTCACACAAGGAGGTGCAGAGATCAACTAATCGTAGCGCTGTGCCGAATGTCTTTTTGGTTTCCATTAAAGTTTTGAATGAAGCTTTAAATATCTGTATATGTGTGTATTTTATGATATCGTCACCCTAAAAAAAGGAAAAATATAATTTAGTGTAACTGTGGTCATATAAATCTAATTTATGGTGCCGTTAGATTGCTGCCAAGCCGCCGTGCTTTGTGTGTGGCGAGCTGGAGAGCAAACTGATTTTTGGAGGCAGTGAAAATGCAGTTTTCAAAAGTGTAATGAAGGCGCTCTCCATTACAAGCATTTGTAGCACTTTGTATATAGGACTGCTTGAAGAAATGAAAAACACACTCAACGGGTTGAATGTTTTATTAAAATGTGTTGATTGGTTTCTGGTGCATGCTGTAACTGCCTCAATTAGAATAGTTTGAAGGCTGGGCCTGTAAAGACAAACGCAATTAGTTTGGCTATCTCAACATAATGTGGTCATTGCAGTTTAATCTTTGCCAAAATGATGATTGAGTTTAGTGTTAACTGTTTTTGTGATTGTGCAGTATGATAAAAAGTGTATGGTGTTCAAGTCACTTAACTCTGTTGTGTCTCCTCTCCAGGGGGTTCGGGCTAATAGAGTCCCAAAGCTACCTGAGCACCAATTTATAGTTCCGGGAGATACCATGTAGTAATTAGTAAAGGGGTGTTAGTGAAGTTGAATTCCCTGTTCAGGCTTTAAATGACTATTGTTATGTGTAACACAAATAGAGATTGTGGAGAGTATTGGCATTAGGGTGATATGAATGTATTTGTTGGTTTGTTAGGTGAGGGGCTGAGTTCCCTATACTATGGTGGGTGTGGGGTCGTTGTTAGTGGCAGGCTATAGAAGGCTGCCAGGCTAAATGCAAACAAACCTAGCTTGAAACAGAACATTTCAGCAGGCAAAAACATGAATAGAATTTTGGTAACTATTGGATCAATCTTTTTTCAATACATTTTGACTTTTGACTGACCGAGGAGTGAGATTATTACAGAGACGATCGACTGAGCCCCGAGTCGCCTGCTGTGTGTGTGTGTGTGTGTGTGTGTGTGTGACTGTGAGAGTGAGAGAGAGAGAAGGTATATTGCATGGAATATTTCTGTAAGTTATTAATATTCATAATTTCAGTGTCAACCTTTTGAATGAAGCTTCAAAACTTTGAACTATTTGGTACAGCCCAAATAAATTGATTGCTTACCATGGTAGGAGTTTGTCAGGCGGGTCTTTGTGGATAGAGTCGGTCGCTGACTTGCATAATCTGTTGCATGGTAAGATTTAAGATGGGTGTAGGGAAAGGTGGTTTTTCCATCTTTACTCCTGACTTGTTTATTACACAGTTAACACAGCACGTAGCACGGCTCTGCTTTTTCGTTTTGTTCACCAAATAGGCACATTTGGCATTATTTTTGCTCTCAAGAGCAAACATCTCCTGCTGGAGTTAGGGCTACTGTTCAGTATCAGACGTAGGTTAACATGTTTTTCTTCTTTTTTAAATTTGCTAAAATAATGCAGTAAAGCATATGTGGCCATGGGCCACGGCAAGGCACGGATTGGGTTTAAAATTTACAGTGCACTGTACCTTCAATACCGGCTCAAACCACTAAAAAAGCCTACGGATTCTATACAAGGGTACATCTGGCAGTGAATGACTTACTGAGACCAAGGATTACCCCAAGATTACGACATTTATTACAAAAATTAACACTTTAATGGGGTATTAAAATATAGGAAGTCCATAACATCTAATAAGTTTAAAAAACAATAAAAAGGTATATATCTAATATACCTGGTGATACAGGTTATAATAAAAGAGGGTAACTAAATTAACTAATTACCAACACAAAACCATTTGAAACAAAACCAAGCAAAACAAAACCATGAATACAACTAAATTGATAACTTAAACAAAACAGCAGTGGCAGTCAACGTCTCTCCTGCCTGCTCACTGCACAACCCCCATCCGGAAAGCTCGACAGGGAGGTGAGAATCTCTATGGAGCTGGACCTAGAGTAAAATGAGACAAAGGGTGAAACCCACGGCAAATATTCCTCAACTTAAGAAGCTAAAATTCCCCCTACCGAAGCCTGGGGTCAGAGAGAGGGAAAGATGCAGCTCATGACTTATATATGATATATGGTGGACCAAACTAATTGGGAACCAGGAAGTAGGATGGGCTAAGGCCTACCCAGCCCTACAGTAGCCCAGGAGGAACATTTCATTACCGGCTACACATACAAAAAGCTAGAAAAAAACTGAAAGAGAGACTTAATACAAAATTCATCACAGTTGCAAAATAGAATATCTTTCAGATTTTGTTGACACGTGAAGACCGTTATCATGGCCAACCGATGTTGTGTTGACTGACAATGTCGTCAAATCAACCACGTCCAATGTTGTTTTTTACTGTTGGCTTGATATATCTGGTCATCAAAGGCTTTGATGACTTTCATAACTTTTTCCTTGATGATAGCGCCAGATGACAACTTAAGCAATCAAAACTATATCAATTCTGGTGAATGAATGGAGTGGTTGAAAAGCCAGCGGTGTACCAGAGTCAGTAGTATTCATCGTCTGGGACTCAAGAATGTCTTAAAGAAATGTCATGGCAATCCATGAAGTGGGCTACTGCAACTCACTACTCAATCGCCCCAAGTCCTCCCACACAACTTCCCTTCTCCGTTGTCTACACTGGCTCCCTGTAAGAGCTGGCATCCAGTTTAAGACTCTGGTGCTAGCCTACAGGGCAGTGAAAGGAACAGCTCCTTCCTATCTCCAGGCCATGGTCAAGCCCTACACCCCCGCCCGATCACTTCGCTCTGCTGACTCGGGGCGATTGGTTGCCCCGTCGCTCAGAGATCCCTGCTGCCGATCGACCCGGTCACGGCTTTTTTCTGTCCTGGCACCACAATGGTGGAATGATCTCCCCACTGACGTCAGGACAGCAGAGTCGCAGCCCATCTTTCGGCGCAGGCTGAAAACTCACCTCTTCAAGAAGTACTACCCAGGGCCTTCCACTTAGCACTTATTGTATTTGTATTAGTTTGTTTCTGCACTGTACTTTTGCTCTGGTTTATGCTCTTAGATGCTTGTGTAAACAAGGAGATGCACTTATGACTTCTGGTGATTACTAGTTCTCTTGAATACCTATGTTGAATACACTTATTGTAAGTCGCTTTGGATAAAAGCGTCTGCTAAATGACTGTAATGTAATATTTTTACGGAGTAAGTGGAAACTTTAAACTGCTGGTGGCATTACAGGAAAAGACAGAGGATCACCACATTTTTTAAGATCATCCTTTGGGGTCCATGAATGTACAATATTGTATGGTATTCCATCTGACAGTTGTGATATTTCAGTTTGGACTAAAGTGGTGGAAAGACTGACTTTGCCATTCCTTGAGCCATGCAGCTTAGCTAAATAAGGTGAAAACAGCATTTCGTCTATGCATTTAAGATGTATAAGAGAATACAAAAAACAACATAGTAGTGTTTGGTTTTACATTATGTGGGGCATAGTGGAAGGCAATTAGCAGTTCTGTCTGGGATGATACAGCAGCTTGAGCTTAAAGCATACTGCATAAGATGAGTTCTCCTGTACGTGACTTCATTGCTCGGCCCTGTGTGCTCTCTCTTCTCAGTTCCGCTGTCCTAGGGTCGTACAACAGGATTAAAGATGCATGAGATGATCCCCATGTCCAGCACGGTGGAATGAAGAGAGATCACGTAGAACACATTGACCTTGTTCTCAGAGTTATCGGCCAGCCCCTCACCTTTGCAAAGGGCTTCCGTATTTAACGTTGCATAGGACTACTTAATTAGCAGCCTTGGTGTGCTGCCAAACTATTGTCCACTGACAGGGAGTGTCTCACTGACCGCCACTCCAGTCGTGTAGTCGGACTAAGAGCCCATGTAGCCTAACAGTGTTCCACTGTTTAGTGTGTCTGATGCACAACAATAGGTGGTCCAACCTAAAATTCATTCATTCATTCATTGTACGGCTGCAGCTTAAGGAGTATTTTGTTACCAAGTATTCTCTGATTATTTTATCAATTGGTGGGGCAGTTGGATAAAAACAAATACTTTTGCTTTATGAAGGAGCAATAGCAAATGCACAAAAGAGAAATCAATCATTGCATACAATAATATTGTTTGTAAAAACTAAACCAATTGAGTGCTTTTAATAATATATCCTCTTAACTCCTAGCCCTATTTTTAGGCCTCTGCTCGAAAATTGCATACCCATACTCAAGAGAGTCCACAGCTCTAACTACAAGGTTGACCTGTGGCTGATGTTGGCTCATATATACGTATATAACTTTTGAACAGTTTGAAAGAGAGTAATTTCGAAAACGCTATTCGACGCCGGGTCGAATCACGGCCCTGCTAGATGTGTTCATCCGCCATGATCGCCATGATCGCTTTCTCATGAGAGACAAAAACAAAGACCATAGTATGCAGTTTTTTGCCCAAAAAAACGTGGTTTTGTGGTAAAACTTATAGATATCTTCTAGATATGATCTTAGTTCATGTATAATTGTGTTTTGCAGTGTGTAAAATGGCTCCCATGGTTGCTTCGCCCAGAATCTCTTTGTTACACAGGTATTTTTTATTTATTTAATTTAAATTTTATTCGTTTCGCAAAAATGAATTGTACACAGAGTACACGTGTGTACCCCCTCTACGTCCCCTTTAAAGGACCCTCGTAAGCAAGAGGTTTTAAGTGCCACATTCTGTGTGTAAGGCTCCAGACTGAATTTTTCCACCGCTGACCCGAAGTCAGTGCAAACCGTCAAATTGTATCCTCTAACCTTGTTTTTTTCATCTAGTGGTTAATCTGTAGACAAATATATGCTTTGATTAGAAAAAAAGTATTGGCATTAACAGTTTTGATTATATATTGTAAGCTGCTTGCTGTAAATTAGATAATTTTTAGTGTTTAGATATTTTAAATAAAATCTTCACACTTGTTAAATGTTTATTCATATTACTTTTTTTTCATGTCATTGTTTTGCTTGCAAAAAGCTCCGTCAGTCGCTGAGCCAAGCCGCCACTTGGATCGCCTATCGGCAATCTGAATGATTGGACGATATTAAAATAGAAATAATTTCCCAACCCTATGGCAGTGTCGTTTTTAATGTTTTTGAGCCATCCAGATGATTGTGCAGAGAAAGGCCGTTGTTGAATAGCAAAATTAATTTGTACATTTATACAAAATAAGACCCAAATCCGTGGTAACGCATGACATTCAGGGGTTAATTTCCCCTACTGCTAAATGAGAGGGTGGGCATAAATATGGCATATTATGGGGCAAATTATCAGGCATATTTCAACTTCATAAGACATTGAAGTGGTTTAGAGGAGCAATACAATGGTGGGAATGCAAAATACCCAGATCTTATGTATAATGTGATTATTTTCCTTTCATGCACTATATTAACATGGGACAATCCTCCTCCTCTCTCCTTCTCCACACAGAAGTAACAGAGGAAGAATGATGCACTGCCTCTTGTGATAGCAGAGATTCCGCACAGATCTCATCCATCATTTATGCAGAGCTCTCCATTACAGGTTCATTTGAATGAGAAGATAGCGCAGCCCTCCCTTTTTGAGCTCTAAAGGTCAGTGATTGAATACAGTCCTCGTGCAGAAAGTAACCTGATTTCCCTCTCATAGTTGTGCAGTAATTCCGAGGGCTCTCGTGGTTTAGTAAATAGCAGCGCAGATTTAGTATGCCACAGAACTGTTGCATTAATCTTCCCCTGGAATTGGTGGGATTACTCTCTGTCAATTTACAGTTTGGAATTGGGTTTACTATGCAAAGCTTTGCAACATTCTCCTCTGCATAGACCCAGTGCATGTTGCAGCTGATTTGATTCAGCCCAGCGTGTGCCGAACCACCTCTAGTGTCTGGGTAGCTATAGTATCAGTTGACCAGCTGTTGAGAGGAGGAAATGAGCCTCGGCGTAATGATCGTCCTGTGGTTCTATGCACCTGGCCACTGGTTTGCAGCGAGCCTTTCAAATTAACTTTGGACTAATGTCTCCGGGACGCCCTGTTCAGTAGGTGTGGGTGGATACTGTGTCTCATTTACTACTGTATCCATCTCCAGATAGAGGAAATACTGTCTCAACATAGTGCCAGCCTCAATTAGTGGAGCGAGGCCATCTCACCTTTCTGGCTAAAGGTGCGAGCGTGAAAGTGGAGATCGAGGCCTTGGGGCTTTGTTACGGATTTCCTTCTTTAATGCACTGTGATTGATTATACTTTAAGTGGTTGAGCTTCGTTTCCGCAGGTCACTGCTTCGGAGCAAAGTTGCGTGCCCCTCAAGCTAACGTTGACACAAGCTCAGCCCTTCAATTCAGAGCAACGGTGATTTTCAGGGACATGGACAGCAACAGCAGAGCAAGCAGTCAATAGACAGTGAGATGGAAAGTCTTGTTTTTTCATTTCTATGGGTCAATACACCATAGGTCTCCATGTCCTTGCGTGTCTTATTCATGTATATGCTGCAGCATCAGCTCAGGCAAGAGGGATTTAGGGGTGTACTTGTATAGCGCCTTTTCTAGTCTTCCAACTAATCGAAGCACTTTAATAACTACATGTCCTGCACACTTTCACACCCATTCATACACTGATGGCAGGGGCTAACTAAACAGTCACACACCCATTCAACAAGTGGGCCTTAAGTGTCTTGCCCAAGGACACATCGATATGGAGATGGGGATCGAACCGCCAATCTTTTGATTGAAAGAGCCCCCGTAGTAACATGCAGTGCCTTCACTGGCCTTCAGCCAGTAGTCCTGTTACTCACATTAAATTGTAATACTACAGAAACACACAGATGGCTAATCTGTGTGTTGTTGTTTTTTTACCGGTTCTCAGACTTTCAGCAGTTGGGTCTTCATTTGCATATTATTGCCTTGCTTTTTATAACCGATGACTTAAATGTAAACTTAAACAGTATTCACCAAGTAGCAGAAGTGAAATGCTGCCCCCTTTTGCTTTGGAGCACGGGGCTACATCTTACACGTGGCACCTTTAAAGCAGAAACACAACTCCAAATGAACTTGACTTGAAGTTTAGCTAGCATGGACAGTCGTCAGAGTCCAACCAGCCATAAGCAGCCACTAATGGCAGTGAATCTGAGCTGGAAAGGCACCATCAGAGCGTTCATAGCTGGTGAAGGACATATTGATGAGGATACAATGTCAGGAAAAGGGCTGATACAGGTGGAATCGCCGTGCTGGTGCGTGTGCTGTAGCCGGTCTAGTGTCATCTGCTACGAGAGATGCTCTCCTGACGAGTGTGGGAAGTGTCAGTGTAGCCATAGCCACAGCAAAATACATTCTGTTAGTCAGCCCTAAATGTGTGGAGAAGCTCGGCATATACAACACTGTTATCACAGGCCCATGTGTTGTGTTCACTGCCACGGAGGAGAAATATATCTGTTATTCGACAACCACGGAGTTGGTCCATACTGCTTTGCAGTGGTGGAACATAGCACATTTACTCCAGGGTATTTATTTTTAAATATATGATCAATTTCACAGTTTAAACTACTTTATAATATTCAAAGTAGTTAATTTAAGCTCCACCTAGAACATTAAGATGCTCAAGATGGATATGTTGATGCATCTATAATATAATATATAGAACAGTATAGAAAATGGGTAACACTTTATAATAACTACACACTATGAAGCATTAGTTAAGTATGCGTAAACACTTAATTCATCCTTTATAAAGCATTGTTCCTACATTAACACTCATGAGTATGCAATTCATAACAACAGGTATAAATGTTTTATTCTTGATTAATAAGCTTGATGGATTCCCCATTTGTAAATAAAGTATATATATTAGAAACCAATTATTAAAGAGTTGTAGATGATTAATAAGATCTTTTATAAAGTGTAAGTCAATTATTAAGAATTTATTTAGATGTACATTATTCATGCATTTATATAATATATAATAATTTAGATATTAGATAACTAATGGTTAGGGACTATGTTAATATATGCTTTATAAACGCGTACTGCAATACATGATTAATTCAGGTAGTTACTAGTCATTAGTTAAGTATTTTGTGTGTCATCTAAAGTGAGGACTATTTTACAAACATTTTATGTAAAACACTGTGAAAGGGGTTATTTGTTTGAGTAAGTGTTGGTCAAAGTTTTAATGTAGCACTTTCACTTGTAACAGAATGCTTACAATGTAGTATTGTCATATCTGAGTACTTCCTTCACCACTGCTGATTCAACACAATCTCATGGAAGTTCTTGAAGTAGTCTATTCTATTGGTTTCGTGAACATGGAAACGAATTGTCCAGGTTTTTGTTTTTTTTCAGGCACTACATTACTGTTACAAAACTAAAGTTAGGTTCAGGCAACAAACCAGTTAGGTTTCAGGAAAACATCATGGTTCTGCTTAAAATAGCTACATACACATAGGTTTAGGCAACAAAATGAAAGCTAGGTTTAAGAAAAACATCATGGTTGGGCTTAAAATAACTACGTACAGCTATGTTTAGGAATACCGCCACAAACGTTGGGTTTGTTGGACCCGATTACCTTCCCTCCCGCCCACAACATGTGGTCTTTCTTGCTATTCAATACGTCACTTGCTCTGACCATTGTCCATTGTCATATGGATGCTCAAAAAAGGATCGTACTTCACTGTCCATCGGCATTGTTCTTGTCCTGAGCAACACGAAAAAAAAACTGATTGTAGAGTCCATGTACACCAAATCAGAAGTTTGCATTTCGTGACTATTTCACGCTACTGGGCTGGCTGTTTTGTTACTAGCCCAATGTCTTAAAACCTACAGGGTCTCTTGTAAGCCATTAAAAAAAAAAGATGAATACCACTTATGACTAAAGCTGTACGCGATAACTCACTGATCAACTTTCCCCTTCAAAATCTGATCCTGCTCGGCGACATTTAAAAATGAGAGCAGGAACATGGTCATATGAAGTCTTCACAATCTGTTTTTATAGTGACCATATTGAATTCTTACTACACTGTTCCTTGACATTAAAGCATATCAAAATTAGTGCTGGGCAACGATTAAAATATTTAATCGCGATTAATCACATGGATTTTTTGCGATTAATCGCATTGTTATAGCAAGGTTCAATAATGAATTCAAAAGTAGTGTATTGCGCACTTTTATTTTAAAAGTACTGCTATATGAACAAAAGGGCAATAACATTTGGTTCACGAGATGCAGGTAGCATGTTTTATACTTAATGTGAATATAATTCATACTTTGTTGGCATCTTATTCTGAAAACCGGATGTTCATCTGAAGAAACCGGATGTTGTCTCACGTTAATCTTTCCGCTAACTTTCAAAGTCCTTCGCTCGCTCCCGATCTGTGCCATTTAAATGCGTTTACCGTGAATTTCAGCATATAGGTGCACTAACATCTAAGTGTCTGCTGAGTTGACCACGGAGATCTGAGTGTCTGCTGACTTTACCGCAGCTATGTCCAGTAGTCTCCAGGGAGAGCAACAGCTGGTGCAGCTTCTCTCTTTATTTCTGCCCCCCTCGACCAGAAGCGGAAGTCGCCTTTTCTCTACGGCAACCCTGAAGGGACATATCATCTCCAATACAAAACGATAAACATTAGTCTGTTACAATAATAATAAATTAAAAATACTTTTTTTTTTTTTTTTTTGTTTTTTTTAATTATTATTTTTTATTTCATTTTTTCCCATCTCAAAAGGCTCAAGTTGTTGAATTGCCACGTGTGAAATGCCTGTGGTTGTAACTTCTACAGACCAGCTGAAGGCCTGTATGCTACTGCTCCTCCTGCTGTTACTTTTAGCTGCAGCTCCTCTCTAAGATCCCCATTTCCCATGCCACGTTTCTCTAAAGTTCAAACCGCTTGTGGAAGCAGCGGTCCACACTTAATATGCCGCCGTACTGTTACATCAGTCTTCCCCGGAATTGGTTAAATGCATTCAACACATGACTTTGTGTCGCTGAAGCAGCTTTTAAAAGCATCACACTGGCGATATGAATGGAAATAATTAGCATGCGCCGCACACGTCTCGTTTGAATGGCGACTGAAGGGATGTATTCACAAAAGGACACGTCGGCCCTCCTCCATGGTCCCGACAGCGCGAGACATGAGATGGCTTTGATAACAGCAGCCTGGTGGTCACCCCAGCTGGGGGGTCCATAGATCAACCAACAGAGACAGCACAGCTGGGGGCCCAGCAGAATAGACCATCCACAGCACAGCATGAACTCTGTATCATCGCTGTCTGTTTTTCTCTCCCTCCTCCTCTGTTTTTGGGAACTAAGTGACGGCTGTCGGAATGGATTTGAATCAGAGCGAGCTGGACTTAACACGCTGATGCTGACGCGCTTTGGCATTTCGGTGTATGATTATTTATTTAGCTCCTTTTTTTTTCCCCCATCGCATGAAAACAACTGTGTTCATGCCCTGATACGTGATTTGGGTTAATATAATTGAAATACATTCTCAATACAATCCCCAGAGGAGCTTTTAAGCTAACAGAGACGGGGAACAGTCTGGAGGAAAGTGATGGAAGGGCTATAATTACTTGCCAAAGTTGTGGTCTTTATATTGACAAATTAGCAGGTGTACAAAGAGAGCGCTGTGGTCTCAGAGAAACGGCAAAGATGAAGCCGCTCCCGCTTTTTCTCACCATTTGTCTCTTGACTCTAATCCCATCAAAGACTCCCCCTGCTTTTTGTTTTTCCCTTTTTTTCCTCCCCCGCTTCGGGCTTTACTCCCCTCAGGATTGGCATCTTGGAGTACGCTCATTGGTGATTACTCACTTCCAGACACACATCTGGGAGGGTAAATACAGCTAATCCCCTTCATCACTGCAGTCTCTCCACCACAGTTGGTTTCCTCTTAAGAGTAAATACCAAAACAAGAGAAAAGGACTGACAGCAGAATGAGCTATGCCTACAGCATGAGAATGGAAGCGTGACATGTTCCTGGATGCCTGTTGAATGCGAGACATCAGTGTCTCAAACTGTTCTTCTTTTAGCTTGGCTCATTGACAAATGAACATACTGTACAATGGAAGTCCAAATATTGGCAGCAGTGTGTGAACTTGGATGATGAGGCAGCGGCTCTTTCAGTCCCAGTAACAATAACCTATTCAGGTATTCAGCAGGACCAACACCTTGGCAGAGGAATACTGTTAACAACATACCTACTGCTGCTATGCTGTGTATACTCATGTCAGGGACAACATTTGTCAGCATTATTATGTTCTATGTTTGTGTTCAATGTTCAAATGTCTTTTTCTGAACGTTCAGATACTACTAGTTTTTACAATAGGTTGTTTTCTGATCTGCCTCAGTCGTTGTTCAGTGTTCATGTTTAGGTCACTCAAACTGCTTGTTTAAGGTTAGGGGCAGATTGTGGTCGTGGCTAAGAGAAACCACAAGACGCTGTGAAAGTCTAATCATATCGCCAGACAAAAGAATGTTGTGAAAGTGCTACAAAGTTAGCATAGGAGGAGGAGGTCGAGGTGGATTAATGGCCAAAGAGTGAGACAGTCAGCATAGGGAGGACATTGGGGTGGATGGTCGGGAGACCATTGTTGTGTAGCTGGCGTATGTAACGTATCCTACTTATCTACTCAACGAACATACTTATTTTAACCCAAACCACAATCTTTTCCTTAATCGATCCGAAATAGTTTAGTTGCCTAAACGTAAGTCGGTTTAGTTTGAAAAGTGCTTTGCACCATTGTTTAGTTAGTTAATTTAATATTATTATAATTTTATTGTATATATTGTGCATTCTTATATTTAATATTTTCTACTCTGCTATTTTTATTGCTTACTTGTATGTATAAATGCTGCTGCGGTGAAAAAATGTCCCCTTGTGGGATTAATAAAGTAACTGTCTATCCATCTATAGCATCATAGTCTGACTGACCAAGTTGCCCTATTTGACGACTTGACGGCATTGATGGTGTTTATGGATGGGCTCTAGGGAACCGCTGCAACATTTCTTTTTCCTGCTTTCCACTCTCCCGGCTTGGCTGTAGAGGCGAGCTGATTGGCTTCATCGTCTCAGCATTTCACACGCAGCAGTCAGTCAGCATCTTCAAAGTGGACCTCTTTCAGAGCAAAATGGAAATAATTGTTCGTCTTGGCTTGACACGCAGAGCATCAATTTGATAGTCTATTTGTAGTAGCATTTATTTGAGGATGTGTTGATTATGTAATACATCATAATCAAGTGGTTGTTATTGTAACCATGATGACAAAGGCCCTCTAACTTGTAGTCACATCATTAAACTTTAACAAAAAAAGGAACTCTTGCTGTGATTTCTAACAGTTCTGAAAGGCACTAACGAACGATGTTGTCCTGCCGGTAGGGCATCGCATCAGAAAGCACTTCTGTGTCTTATTCTGTAGAGCAGTTATAATAGCAAGATATTTTGTTGGCTTCATTTGGAGGACCTGTTGCAGCTGTGGTATGTTTAAGCGTTGGGGAAAGATTGTGATTACGCTCAATAAACAGGCAGTCATTAATTGCAGGTCCACGACGGAACACTAACGCTTGATTTATAGTTGTATATTAAGAGGTTATGGCATCGCCACAGAGCCCGTACATATAGCTGCTGGAGCTGATACGGCCCTGGGCTGAAAGTGTCTACTTCATCACATCTCATCTGGATTACAGTCAGTTCCTGTGTCCCGGCACTGCGGAGAAAAGCTTTGTTACTGCCTTCATCTTGTAGGCACAGGCTTTCTTTCTGGAACCAAAATGTTACCCCCAATCACTGCATCACTGCACTCTGACTTTAATTTGACTCTGTTGCTTTCGGGGGGAGAATGGTTTGGTTTCCGATGCACAATAGACACATGATGCTGTGAGACAGGTCACAACAGGCAACATATTACCAACGCTTGGAAAACTGCAACTGCACTGCATGAATCAGACTGGTCTCATAGAGCAATCCAAGCAATACTGACAAAAAATAATGCTCCGTAATTCGTAGATATCCCATCATTTTTTAAAATACTGTATATGTTATCCACGTGATCTTGAATGAGAAACTATATAGACCGCTTAATCACACACCGGGTGGGCGCGAGGGGAGGTGAATGGGTCCAACAAACGGCTGTTTTCAGTCAGGAGACTGCTGTTCGTTCCTCATGTGAAACTAGAAGTCTTTGTTGATGTTTTTGTCATGTAACTTCAGTAACACAATGACGATGTAACAGAGTTTCCTGTGAAGATGGAAGTATTTCTTGAAAAGACCGTATGCATGTCACGAGCAGAAACTGACCCGTGTTGCTAGCTTTCGTTGGAAAACGCACAATAAATGAGAAGTAAGCAGGCGGCTGTGGCTAAATGGAGAGCAGGGCCGTCCTTCGATCGCATGTCGATGTGTCCTTGAGCAAGACACTTAACCCCAAAATTGCTCCTGTAGCTGTGCCTACGGTGTAGAAATGTGATAGAATCGGAATTGTAAGTCGCTTTGGATAAAAGCGTCTGCTAAATGACTGTAATGTAATGTAATGTAACTTTTCGTCGGATATCACACGAACCGTTGTATGACTGACCATTGCATGAAAACAGTCTATTATTGTGTTATTATTTCATAGCACAGAAGTACTTTAGGCACAGTGCATACACTGTTTGAGGGTGTCGTTTAGGAGCCTTTCTATTAAGAATCAGCAAATTGAAAATGCAAAACACTGTTTCTGAATCATTGGCTCATCTAGCAGGTGGGTCCTTTATTTCTGAGCAGTGATGAAAAAGAGACTTGAGAAAAATGACTGCTTCAACAGCCGTGTTGGGTAATGGAAGACGTACTTCCTGTTTATCTCATAAAAGTCTACCTTGGAGGAAAAAACATTCAGTGTGTTTGCCAAATGCGACAGATAAAAGGCAGTGATGGTGTTTGTGGACGGGCTCCTGCGTGCAGGAAAACACTACCGTCCTTTCTACTCTCCCAGCTCGGCTGCAGAGACGGGCTGATTGGCTTCATCATCTCAGCATTTCACACGCAGCAGTCGGACGTCTTTTTCCGGCGGATGTCTTTCTGAGCAAAATTGACTTAATTGTGCATCTTGGCTTGATACGCAGAGTGTCTATTTGACAGTTGTGATCGCAAATTCTCTAAAGACGGGGTATGCAAACAAACGTGATCCTCATTTCTACCCAGGTAGTTCTAAGATGAATGAAGGAGAAGTGTGAGGTAGAATGCAAACTGGAATTCAGCTCTGCTAGAGCGTACAATGAAACCATCAGACAGGAGAGTTGCTTAGTGGTTGTGGAGGTACTTAGTCACACAGAGATTTTCATCAGGCCTTTTCCCGCTTGACACCTGTTCAATCAAATATAAAACCCTCAATATAAACCACATCATCTTGACTATTTGTGTTCACTGCAGCAGCATGAGGTGCATTTGAGGAGTGTGAGAACGTGTGGCTCATGGTCGGCCAGACGCGTTTCTTCTAATTCAGTAATGAGTCACTGCTTTTCTGTCTGGATTTAATCCTCACTGACTACTATGACCAGAGGAAGTGTGTGACACTGGATACACTTTGTGGGCTCATGGGTGTGTTGGTCTTAAAAGGAGGTGTGATCAGGTGCATTGTTAGTAGCAAAAAAAATTCAGATTGTATAGAAGTCTATGAGAAAATGACTACTTCTCAATTGATTTATTACCTCAGTAAATATTGTAAACATGAGTTTATGGTCTCAATCTCTAGTTTCAAGTCTTCTTCAATACAGCATGATGTTCATTTAGTAAATTATGGTCCATTTAGAGTCAGATAGACCAAAAGCAGGGTATGATTTAGGGCGGGCTTACTGTGATTGACAGGTCGTTACCACTACCAGAGACGTATACGGCGTCTCTACGTCACTCCTCTACATTCCAAATATGGTGACTTCCGTTCACTGGTTGCCAAAAAGCGAAGATGGCGACAGCCAAAATCACTGAACTCGAAGCGACAATCCACACACCAATGGGTGACGTCACGACGTCCATGTCCACTTCTTATATACAGTCTATGGAGACAACAGAAAGGGATTGTGCCATTGACCAGCAAACACCTGGTCTAAAGTATTTTTTTACGCCGTAAAAACACACCTCTGATTAAGTAAGAAATGAACACAACCCCTTTGTCCCTTGAACCTTTCTTTGCCTGTAGATTATGTGCCGTTAAGTAGCAAAAGTGGAGTTGGACTCATCATAAAGAGTGTTGACGCTGTTTACTTGGAATTTGTTGAGGGTTGTTTAACATTTGTGAATCGTTAAAAGGAAAAGACTTTGCAGTGCATTGGAGCTCATTTTAAAACTGCACTAATCAATATTTTTATACTAACAATGGATCAAATAATTATGTGGACTGTGAAAAGGGGTCGCTTGTAGCGGCGAACCCACGGAACCCACGGTTCTTTCAGCTCTACAGAGGGCTTCAGCATCTTGAGTTGCACTGGTTATACGACTCGCAATTTTGATTGAGTCTCTCCGCTCTTATCAAACCTTTAGCTCTTGGAGTGAGACCCTTAGTCAGAAGGCCGTTTTTCTTGATTCTTCCACTTTGCATTTACTCCCTTTAAACCTCTTCCCATTCTGTTGAAAATGTTAGCTTGTTTTAGGGTTACACTAACACATAACACAACTAAAAAGTACTTTTTGGAGCGCATCTTACATTTGGATTAGGTGCTTTTGACTAAGTCAAATAAAACACAGCAATGTTAGTTCTTATTATAGTATGTGCACACAGAACTGGCCTGAGGCTGCTCTTAAAAGCTGCAATGGAAACCCCAAAATTGAGTGAGATAAAACAGACAAAAATGGAAGCACGAAAAGGACACCAACATGTGTACATTTTAGGTGAAAATGCACGTCTTGTTTTCCTGTCTGCTAGCCTGGGCTCCATGCGTAACTAGTATCACAGATGTTGTTGGAAACTGATTTCTTCAAGATGATAGAGTGAGCTGCTCTCCAATAACTCCCTGTCTGTCTGACTGGCTGGCTGGTGCTCACTGGTTTTCAATGAAAACCATTCTACTAGCATGGCAGCTATTGTTTTCCATTCATTTCACTGCTGTATGAAAATCACATTACAGACTGAGACTTGAGACTTGCATGAGTTAAGAAATCAGTCAGAGTGTCTGCTAATGTTGTCATCAGAGTAACAGCATTGTTGCTGTTATGAGTGCAGACTGCTTTGAGTAAGCTGGTATTATATTACCATACAACAGTGAGGTAACTTTGACAAAAATGAAACCAAACCTGCTGTGTGCTGTGATGGATTACTCAGGGAATCTCAGGCAAGTTTCAAGTCTCTACGAGTTGATTTTCCTACTGTAGGGAAATTAATGAAAATGACTTTCTGCATGAAAAATGCATGCAAAAATCTAAAGCCTCTGGTGTGCTTCAGAAAATGATCAGCGGTTAAGCCAAGATAACAGCATCTGTGATATCGCAATAAATGGACTAAAGATGCCAAACGCTAGGGTACGGTGCATATTACAGGGTCAGTTCACCCAAATTAAAAAACGTTTTTTGACCGGTCCTACTGGTCATGTACAGTTACTCTGACTTTCTTTACAGTGGAAAAGATTGGTGACACTTTATATGACGGCCATGTCTACAGTAAATATATTTATGATGCGTTACAATCTGTTAATAGAACTGTTTAAATATCCACAATGCTCTATAACAATAATCATAACAACAAAGATATAATAAAATCAATGCAGGAACAACAAACAATTATTATAATTCTTTTTTTACTTAAATCAAACAATTTAAACAAGTAACATTTTCAACGCAGGACTTTTACTTGTAATGTAGTACTCTTACGGTGTGGTTTTAGTACTTTGACTTAAGTGGAATACTTTCTCCATCAATGCATTGCTCACCCATTGAAATCCCCCTAACTGTTTGTCACGCTATCAAAAAAAGTAAAGTAGTCACAGAAATGTGAGTCAGCGTGCAGGACGGGATGAACAGGATTCATTACATTGATTTTGACTATTGCCCGTTAATGACGAAGCATCCCGTCATGCTGGCGTCATAATGAGGTTATTAGGAGGTGGTTAAACTGTAGTAGGACAGCACTGAAGGCCCAGGTATAAAATACACGGCCAGCCACCGATGAATACAAACGTGCACAGGACATCGACAGTAATATAGTCTGAACACAGTGTTCTCCTGTACAACTTGATATTGCCCACAGTTAGACAAATAGTACTGCACTGACAAATATGCCATTGATCTGTGGTGAAAGATACCCACATGCCGTTGTTCCCTGATGCCTGAAGTATCCCCAGAGGGGAATACGCTCAACCTACTCCTCTGGCTGAGACCATTCCCCTGATTTGCCATCTCGGCGCTATTTAAAAATGCTGATCCCAATTCAATACCCTTATCAAAGCCTGCATCAGCATAACTCCGAGCTACCAATAGTGCAAACATGTTCAATCACTCATGCCAAACGGCACATGAAGCTCATTAACGGCCACGATGTCTCCATCTCTTCGAAGAAGCCCCAGATCAGTGATGTGTAAATGCAGTCAAGCTGTGGGGGGGGGGGTGTTCCTTGGTGAGTGTGAGTGAAAAGTTCCTTGTGCTTTAATTAGAAGTGGATTTGAGGTGTGTCTGTCTTTCTATTTTATTCAGCAAGCTAGCACAAGGAATCTTTATAAATATGTATGGTTTGTTTTCAGCTCTTGTCTCCCATTAGTCATCCCGAACTCTTACCTCCTCTTTATTTTTCACGTTACTATGCTAATGGCTATCTGCCAGTGTAAGAGAAATATTCAAGATACGCATCAGAGAGGCCATATCCACCCTTACTTCTAATTCTGAAGACAAATTCAAGCTTTCTTATCTCTTCACAGCGCTGAAGCCAATTTATGTCCTTCGAAGTATTGCTGGAGGAGATCAAGTGGTGTAACAGAGATCTGTAGAGACAGTCTAGGAACATTGTTCGTCTTCAGCAGCTGCTGCTCTTGGGGGTGATATCTCAGACCTGGGTTGGATTAGGACGGTCAGAGTCCTGCTGTGGTGTTTGCAAGCTCCAAAATGCATAACAGTGAGCACAGCTTTTTTTTTTTAAGTAAAGACTTTTTGTGACTTACTGCAGGGATTCTACAGACTTAAGCAATTCAACATTTTCCTTATGTCACACTGTATTTGTTATACTGTTAATTACATTTTTGTCACAGTGGTGGATGGTAACAGACTTCATTGAATACATTTTCTTATTGAATACATTTTGGAGGTACTTTCTGCTACTTTACGATTGCATTTCAATACAAACTGACGTAAATACTGTATTGTACTTTTTACTGAACTACATTTATTTGAGAACTGTACTCAACATATGATCGGTGAACATAAAAGAAAATTATGCTTCTTACATAACCATGCATTAATAATAGTAATGATATAAGTATATACAGGTCCTCAAACTGTCAGCAAAAGCTCAAAACTTCACCCGCCTCCGTCTTGAATGAACACAGTGGAGCTGAAGGTGAACAGTGGCAGGGCGATTTTGTCCAACTTCATCTGAGGCAGTGTTCCCCACAGTTCACAATGAACCGCAAATATTTTTACACAGCAGTCTGCCCTGGCAATCATCTCGGCTGGTGAGGGACGGCCGCTCGGTGTGTGGGAGGAGCCCCTCGTGAGGCGATGGCTGCCCCTCGCCGGGAACATTTCCTCTATGAGGCGCCTCAATCACTAGCTTTAGGTCAGCTGATGTAGACCCGGTGGAGAAAGTGGCTCATGGCTTCACGACAGGGGGGCTGTGAACATGGTGCAGGGAGAAACACGGCACAGCTTTGATGTTAACATTGTGATTATAGATTATAAGCGTGCGTAGCTAGCTATAGCTAATTCGATGCACTTACTGCCTCAGTATGTGGTCGTTCTAATCAATGACGGACAAAACACCTCGTAGCTCCGTTTGAGCTTGATTTTGGTCAAATACTAACAATATAATGACACAAGGGTTGATTATTCTCTGAAAGGTAACGGTTAGGGACATACGTAGGTTTTCGGCCCACAGCGACGATATCTACATATATCTGGTAACGGGCCAGACGAAAAGTGGCAGGGTGGTTTTGTTTGTTCCCAGTCTGGCGCTGGATCGACTAATCATTGGACCTCCTGCTACGCTCATTGGATTGACTGATTTGTCAACCGATAAGCCGATGTTTCATGTCATGATGCCAGACGAATACGTCAGTTGAGTGGGCAGATTGAAAGGTCTGGATGCCCCATCATCGCCTCTCTATTCCAAGCAAGCTACAAGAATATTTCATGACCTACATGAAGAGCACACCGGTTAATGATAATCCTGCGTATGTGTGGCAAAGAAGTACTTGGCTTGTCTTTAAACCGACAGCAAGATTAAAGAAAAATGCAAGCGACGTAGCTTAGCATAATTAGTACCAGAAGGAGAGGTAAAGGTAAGACTATAGAGAGTAGATCAAATCAGCAAAGACGTCCTGAGAGCTGTCTCCACATGAGCAGCTGAGGGTGTCTCCGGCAGCAGAGAGAGTGAGACCACACAGCATCGCCACCTAATTGTTTCTTCTGACTGGCGGAGGAGGAGTTAAAGCGGCTGCTGTCGCTGTTAATCCGTTAAAAGCCTGTCAGCCCGGTCCATTTCTGGCTTTCGACATCAGACAAACAAATTGCTCGTGTGTGTTCTTGCTGACAGTGAGACAACGGTCGTATCTGTTATTGAGACGCTTTACCCAATTCTTCTCCCAATTTGACGCTCGAGCATCAAGCCGACTGTCAAAGAGGATTAAGGTCCTGCGAAGATGTTGTATGTCGCTCACGAGCAGTGCTGTATACTAGATGCTACTGGACTTTTGTGCCTATACAGCATTGTCATACCGAATGAACTCGTTCTTTAATGTGCACTGATGTAATCTGTGATTACATTACCAGCTGTTTTTTTTCTGTCTATAGCAAATTATGTTTGTGTTGGCAACAAAAAACTTTGTTAGATTGAGGAAAAGATTGTGGTTTGGGTTAGAATAACGACAGAAGTTATGTTACTCCCCGGGCGCCTGCCATTGGCAGCCCACTGCTCCCTATATGCAGGGATGGGTCAAATGCAGACAAATTTCCCCCTTAATCGGATCAATATAGTATAATAAATTTAAAAAAATGTAAAATTAAATTTTAAAATTTTAAAAATAAAGTCGTGCTAGTGTTTCAGAGCACCAAAGTTCCTTTAGAATACCTCTAATATTACTGCAGCGGGCTCGACAGTTTGCTGTCCTGGTTCTGTGTCTCCCGTTCACTCCCTTTCTTTCAGTGGGCCCAGCAATACGGTCTGGGTCTCTAGCAGTGTGGTGTCAATGGCGGTTTTGGCTCCCAGCGGGGACTGGCGGAGCAGCGAGGCGATCTCAGCTCCTGGCCGGCGCCGAGCTCTCTTCCTACAGTCAAAGCTTCTTACTGCAGGTCAAAGGTGGTAGCAAAGCCGGATCTGGGCTGGTCTGTGACAGGCTGGTCTCTGCTGGAGTCTGAGCGGTCCAGAATTGAAATTGAGATTAAATATATAGAAGTAGCAAATTTCCTCACTGATGCTCACGTTTACTTATGAAGTTAGTAGAGGCATCTGTATTAATTTGACAGTTAAAAGTTCCTCACAGTAACTTTAACTACAGAAGTTGCATGACAAACACATTATCTTCTCCTGTCAAACGGGACATGAACAGCTGTCTCCTGGGTGAAAGTCCAGTGTTTTTAGAACCGCCCATTCATCATTTCTTCCTCTAGATGTGGAGTTTGTCACATTTTATACTTCCCAGTTCACAATTATGAAGTAATAGATTCCGTGAGTTACATGTGCAAATTACAGTGCGTTGCTTGTTTTGCGTAAAAAACAGCATGATTACACATTGTCGACAAAAACACAAAATGTCTCAAAGAAAAGACAAATAGGAGATGGATTGGCATGGTCATAGTTAAGTCAAATTGTGCAACAGAACACAGATTGTACAAAGTTTCTGTTGGTTTCTTTTGGTTTTCTCTTCTCCTTCCATGTCCGCTAACATGCACACCAATACAACATGTGTGTGATTCCTGCAGCCAGGAAATTATAAATACCGAGTCCAAGGTCCACCCTGTCTCTCTGATCGGTTTTGAATTGTTTAGATTTTGTGTATTGTTAATTATCAAATAATATTTTTTCCCAACATGATTACCGTGTTTCAAAGTCTACTCAACGCAGTCAATAATGAAATGTAGAGACTCTCTTTTTTTAAAATTAAAACGGCTAAAAACTGACTTGGATGCTAAAACACCCAAGTCAGTATCAGTCGGTTTCTGCTGGCAATATTTACAGTAAACGGACTTTAGGTACATTTTCATAGGGACAAAGTTTGGTTCAGTTCAAATATTTGCCACCAGAACAACTGGCGGTGCTGTCAGCTTTGTGTTTAAGGATGCATTACGGCAGCTATTCTGTCACTGCTATCAACATCTCTGGGTGTAATTGGGGCGATTAAGACTTAGAAACAAATCAATACAACTCACAGGCCTTTCAATTACGCTGGCACAAACAGTAAAGACACATTTTTATTGACTTTACATTTCAGGGGCAATAAAACTTGCACCTTTCACATTTTGCGTCGGCCCCGGTTGCCCTTTTCAGGCCAACGTCTCAGAGAGCGTCAACCTGGCGACATGTCTGAGATGAAAGCCATTTCTGTCTTTTCACAGATGTGATTAACCCTCCGTCCGAACAGTCAAAACGTATCAGAAATCCTCCATCTTTCAACCACAGCTCCTCTGAACAGCGTGTACCACCTTCCTGCTGGAAACAATTCTCCATATAACACCTATGCCTCCACATGGTGCTGGTCAAAGCTGCAGTTCTGATAATGATAAATGAGTTTCCCCCTTCTTCTCATTTTTCCCAGCCACAGCGGGTTGTCGTATCTTTAAGGAAGAATAATGTGCCGACGCCTCCTGCCGACCTCGAGGATGAGCACCTGTGGATCAAAGGCCGCGGAGAGTGGAAGGAGGCCGGATTGTTTCAGAGACTGAGTGAGCCCAAGCTGACAGGAATCTATGAGTCATCCGCTCCGGTCCTTGGATGTGTTCGAGGAATCTCAGCGGAGCTCAGCATCATTTTTCTCAGTCTGCCTAGTCATCATTGTGTATGTTGTGTATTTCTTTAGCTGTAAGTCTCAAAGGCGAAACAGTTTAGTAGAAAAAAATGAAGATGGAACAGATGTCTGTAAAATAACAAATGTGTTGTATAAAATACAGTGAAATCAATTGCATGTTTTTTTTTAGGAAATGGATGCTGTTCTTTTGCTAGTCTACAAACTATTGCGGACTTGTATTTTAACACAAGAAACCTGAGTGTTTCCTCTACACTTCAGTTTAGACACACCCTTTGGGCACACCATCCCCAGTAATCAGATTAAAATGGTAGATGGACTGTACTTGTACAGCGCTTTTTTAGTCCTATGACCACTCAAAGCACTTTAACACTACATGTCATCATTCATTCAATCACACCCATTCATACACTAATGGAGGGGCTACCTGCCGCTGTCATCAAGCTGCCACCTGCCCATCAGGACGATCATACCCATTCATACAGCGTACTGGTGCAATGTGTCTTGCCCAAAGACACATCGACATTGACTAGCTCAGTCCATCTGAAACTGTCTAAAAATATTCCCACCATAATTATTTCCACAGTACACAACAAAACATCAATTTCATCATATTGAAGAAGCGTTTCAATAAATAAAGATTTAATTTAATTACATTTTTTATTTAAATCACATATTTTTTAACAGTACTTTAAAAATGTTGAGCTCAAGATGGAACTAGTTGGTTTATTAAACCTGCAATAACTGGGTTTTTTTGGCCACTTGGGAGCAGCAGAAATATTGTCACAAATGTTGGGCAGTGACGCGTTACTCTAATACATTACTGAAATTTTACTACTTTTCCAATTAACGAGTGGTGTAGAACATTAACATAATTTGCATTACAGTCATAACGTAACGCAGACTTACTGCGTTACCAGAGCACATTTGTTTTTTTGTGCCAGGTAGGCTGATTTTTTTGATGAGATGAATGCTCGGCCGGTCAGTTTGCCTCCTCACATCGTATCGAGTTGAACTTTGATGGACATTCTGACCATTTTTGCCTCAGGTGCATGTGTGACCGTGCAAAAGCATGCATTACATAATTCTGTTCGGTATAGTGTACCAGTAGTATAGAGCTCAAAAATATATAAAAATATGTATATGTCTTTGAAAACGCCACCAAGAGGCCACCAAACACTCTTTTAATTTTATAAATTAAAAAAAGAAAAAAATCCCAGGTAAACATTGCCTCTTTTTTGCAGAGAAAATCTCAAATGCATACATTTAAATGAACAACCTTATGAGACGGCCAGAGTGAAGTGACAGATTTCCCTGTTTGGAACCACAGCTCCTAAGCCTAACGCTCATTGAAAAACCATAAGCATAGCACGTGTCACATCTGCATGCATGCAAGACTCACCTCATCTGTTACACAATCTCCTGGGGCTACCCAACAGTAATCTTCCAATAGACAAAGCAGCCTTCAGGCAGTCCAGCTATCAAACACTCTCACTGCCGGTGTGTTTATGGATTTTCAGCACGTTCACTCGAAGAAATTAAGGTCCGTCCCCACAGGATGTTCCACATTACGAGCCACAATATTTTTTGACACCAAAGCGACGAGGACAGTGACTCCTGTGCCGGGAGTTTCCGGGCTGGCCTGCTCACCGAAAGCAAGATATATAAATAAAGACGTCCAATAAATTTGAAAATGCATCAAAGATGTGCAACGTGAACGTAGGAGAAAATGTGTTTGATAAAAACTCCGGATGTCTAGCATGATAAATGGCATCACTCCATACCCCCTCTGCCAAAGAGTCAGCCAGCAGTAATAAGAATACAGTAAGTAGTGTCATTCATCCTGTGCTTGGAAGAGCACACTTCAAGGGCCACATGCCAAGAGGACCACTATTCTGCAATTAGAGTGCACCTTCCAAAAATAATTGAAAGGTCCCTGTATACAATGTAATAGAATTGTCTTCTTTTTAGATGTTGCTGTGCTGGGCAAACGGAGAATGAGAAGACCAATGGCGTTCCATTCTGTGGTTTCTTTATGCATTTTGTTATGTGTTTATGTGTTAACATTTTCATTGATATGAAAGCCCTGGCATGAAGCACTCCTACAGTGGCCACTAGCCTGATGCCTTCATGTTAATCCAAAGGTTATTCAAACATTAAAATGGACTGCTGTTGTGTTGGCAGGTGCAGGGAGCCGATTTACATTTGGCATTATAATAGCTGCTGTGATGCAGAGGAAATTTAGATAAAAACATGCGAGTGTTATATGGAATAAATTGAAGATAATTCACTACAATCAATAGATTGAGACGTCGATTTGGTTTAAATACAGTTCGTGCTGAACCCAGTGGGCCGAAATAATGTTTTTAAATATCTTTTATGAATATGTTTCATATCAGTCTTGTATCACGCATGCAGAAATGCACAATGCCGCTTGTTTAACATTGTACAAAAATTGATTAGGGTTTAGAAAACAAAACATCTTGGTTTGTGTTAAAATAATAACCTAACAACAACCTTTACAGTGTAACTACTGTAAAGAAACAAGCTTAGCAGACTTTCTTATAACATTCAAAATAGTTGGTGTGTTGGAGAGCAGCAGTGGTTTGTAGTAAATGAGGTAAAACATTGTCCTTTAGGTCAGGTGGCCGGGACCCCTAAGGGGGTCGTGAGATGATTTCCAGGGGTGGCCAGATGGTGAAAAACAAAATATAAGTTAATTTTAAATATATACATATTTTAGACTGAGGGATGTTTTTTACATTACATCGCCAGTCCAAGTTATATCATCTGTCTAAGAATAGATTTTATTGAGTGTGTTTGTGAGCGCCAAAGTGTGCTATCACATGGGTTTCTGTTGGGGGGTTTCAAGATCAAACATCTACAGTGTCTGGAACACATTCAAACTAAATTAAACTGGGGGGATGGGGGGGGTCGCTAACACCAAACTGATTATTCTGAGGGGCCGTGACTCGTAAAGTTTGAGAACCGCTGCTTTAGGTCAGTGGCTCTTAACCAGGGTTTCTTGAGAGAATCCCATGAGGTAGCCAGAGAAGTTTATTTTCACTATTTAATGAACTTTAGAACTGAGTCCAATGTGACTAAGAGCCATAAAAGTGACTATTCTGATCATAGGTTTCACCTCCTCCACGATTATCTACTACTTATGGAATTCTGGTCCTAAACATTTTCACATGGACGTCCCTTTAGGTGATACCTGCTATGCAATGACAACGGATGCATTTTTAGTGCATAAAGCTTTAGTCCACTGTGTCTTATAATTAAAACTTGTGAGTGTTTCACTGTTGTTCTTTCTAAAACGGCCCATGCTCCCTCTCTGTTACAGCTCACTTACTTCCTACTCAGGGTGCTGCCTGCTCGGCAAGACCCTTAATGAATATAAAGCATAGCTCTTTTTTGGTAAAACAACCCTTAGGGCTGGTTGATGTGCTGGCCACTCGCCCAAATACAATAAATAGTCTTGGTGGTGGTTCAACAAAGTGGTTTTGTTCATTCCTGTAAGCACAATGTGCAGTTTCACTGGCTTGGTACATTAGCAAAGACTTTTAACATTCTATTATAGTTTGATGGTTTTTGTGGTGCGCATTTCACAGCATTAACTGTGCAGTGTTGCAAAATGATAATAATGATATATTAATATAAGATCAAATGATATGGTGATTTTTCTAACTGTAGTTTGTGAAAGTTGCGCGGTGGACAAAATATCAGAAACACCTTGCCTGATAATACAGTACACTATAACACCACCACATTGATGTGGTATCGACTAAAAGTGAAGATTAATGAGGTATAACCGCAGTTGCTTTTGTATTTTAGTACACTATAAAAGGTATTTGTAAGGTAAGATAAGAATCTAAACAGAACAGCAACTTTTGTGGATTTTATACCTTCACTGAATCCCTCTGTACGGAAATTCTGTAATTTCCAAACACAGACAAAATACTTTCAAAATACTATGAGGAACTTTCATTTTATGTTGATATTGGTAGTCTGTGTGGATAAGAATATGTTGTGTTCCTGAGCACCAGACTACCTTTAGAAATCCTCTGATTTTAGTGCAGCAGAATCTGAAGGTCTGTCCTGCAGTCCTGGTTCTGGTTCTCCCGTGCCTCCCTTCCTCTAGCACCATGGTATCGCTGTTGGCTCGCAGCGTGGGTCGACGGAGCAACGAGGTGAAGCTCTGCTCCTGGTCAGAGGAGGAGGAGCCGACCCGCAGCCCAGCGTGGAGCACTCTACCTCCTGCCGGAGCTCCCACTGGAGTCTGACCTGAAGGAGTTTCTGGTGAACCTGCGTGCAGTAAACAGCTTTACCTGATTTTGGGGGGTATTAGAACTCATGACAAGCATAAATAATAATTATATAGCAATAACTGTCTTGCTAAAGATCTCTTTTAGTTATGTAGGTCATATTGATGCATCAGTATTAAATTGAGACTGTTTCGTAACAAGTTAAGAGTTCCTAGTTGCAACTTTAAGTACTTTGGTTAATAGCAGATTAGAATTTCTGATGAAGCCAGAGAAGAAAATGTAGCTAAATAATGTTATCCTGCCAACTAAACTTATACTTTCCTCAGATCGCTTCAGCTACAGAACTTGACTGGTGTCTTCACTGGTGTCAATGGCTTCTCTGGTCTCGGATCAACTCTTTTGATCGATCCAATCTTGATGCATTTGGATGCATCTATTTCATGACGTTTAATCTAGTTGTCTCTCATTTTTTCATGTTAAATGAGTAACAGTCAGTAACAGTCCTCTGCTTCCTCAGTCAGCTTTAAATCCATGGCAAAAGATACTTCCACAGAAACGATAAAGAACAGGTGGAGCCGTGGAACCCCGCCAGGTTACACGATTGGCCGGAGGAGGGAGACTAATGTTAGGGAGCACCCAGAGCCCCTGTGGTCCAGTCAGACTGGACCACAGCACAGCACATTTCTCTCTCTTCATCTCCTGCTCTCGCTGTTTCTCTTTATTTTCATTGCGCTATTGGCCCAATTTGTGCAGCAACCACAGACTATATAAAAGAAGTAGCCATTGTGACGTCACAATTTTGTGGATCCAGTTTTGATGCCTCAAGTTTGACACTTTGGCCGTCGCCATATTGTCTTTCTGTAGCCAGAAGTGACCATATTTGGACATCCTTTTATACAGTCAATGGTAACAGCCCACCAGGAATCCAGGAAGTACTCCTTTGAGTACCACTTAGATTCAGCAACTAACACAACCGTCACATTGACTGTGAATGCAATGACAGAATGTGTTATCCATCTTCCCCTTCATTCACTGAAATATACAGGAAAGCAACTGTAAATATTTACACTTTTTGGAGTCTTGACAGATTCCTACATCTCCTCATACTGTCATTTTGACAAAGTTTGGACCTTGGGGCAAGCACAAAATTCTCAAGGAGGAAAGTGGATCACCTTTCAAAAATCCACCACAAAAACAGATATTTAAGGTATCCTTTGTTGTGATGTGAAACTTAGGAAAAATATGATTTGGAATATTTGCTATTACTTTCAAGGCAATGTGTATGATCAAACTGACCTGAAGAAGTCCGTTTTTGTGTTGTATCAAACTCAAACCCATATTCTAGTACAAACTCCATACTATTGTGCATTCTGTACATTGATTTCATGTTTATCTTTAAGTATATAGTATAATCCAGTGCCATATAACCCAGTATTTAAGCGTTTGCAGTAACCTTCTATCGATGGGCACTTAAAATACACAAAACCCAACAAGAAAATGCACAAAACACAATCAATGAGACAATATAATTGTCATGAAGTTCAATGAAAAACACAAGATCACTCATGACTACATGACTGGTCCCTCTTTTCAATTTGACTTTAAAATGAGGCACAATCCATTTGGTTTTAGGATTTTTTAAGCATAATATAAGCAATTTGAATTTGGTTTCTTATCAGCTTCATGTCCTGAATTGTAATTGCAAGATTATACATCATTATAAGAATGATGCCGTTCATTCACCCCTTTGTGGTGTGATGACAATAGAGTTGAGGCTAATCTGATAGAATGTAACATAGTATGCTACAGTGACTCCAGAGAGTATACTGCACTCACATATACCTAAATAAAATATATGCTGCCCATGTTAACTTACAGTATCACCCCTGTGCTGTTAACATGATAGCACTCAGTGTGACAGAGTGGAATGGAGGCAGGGGGATCCGTCTCAGATGAGTTGAGGCTTGCCGGGGAATTGGTGAGGATTAGATGATGAAACTTGAAAAACGGTGTTTTTGATTTTCTGTGAGACAAAGTTAAAGCTTTTGTTATACGTCAGAAACCCCTCTAGGGACTCAGACTTGATCCTTCCATGCCATTGTGTAATGAATCCAGATGCCCGATAGTTATAGAGATGACCTTTACGTATCGTGTCATGTATCGGTAAATGTCCATTAAATTGGGAAACGCTGGTGCAAAGGGAAACAAGTGATATGTACTTTTTAAGGGCAACTCTTTTTTCCCCCTTTTCAATCAATACAGGAAGGCTGGAGGCAGACAGCAGAGAGCCAGCAGCAATACCAACCACAGTCGGACACCACACTCTCTGTGACCGCATTATTGCCTTTCTGAGTTTGGTTTGTTTATGCAGCTGTTACTGTTAAGTGAGATGTATATTGTATCAAATTATAATAATTAAACTGGCGATGAATTGATGTAGACTAATGTTGGATAGTGCACAATAGAGGATGAGTCATTCATTCAGGGCCACAGTAAACCAGAGCAGCTCTATATGCAGCACTGCTGCCTGGAGGGTCAGCACTGTGTGTGGCAAAAATGTGCATTTCTTGTTTGTTTTTTTCACCATATCTGAAGAATTATTTGGGTATACATATACATTCATGAACTCAAACCATAATACATTTATAGAACAGGTTTTACTATATGATAGTATATATTATTTTAATGAGATACAGGCAAGTATGATGGGGTTCTTTTGGGGGGGTGGATGGATTTGCAGTAGGAACTCCGACTTTCAGTGCAGTTTCATCGAACATTTTATAAATTGGAACTTTTCAAGTTTTCTGGAAGGCAGCATAAGTACACGAATACTCTAGTTTTACATTTTACTGAACACTAAATCCATTTAGTCAGTTAGTATTGTAACAGGAGTGTACGGAGGACATGGGAAATAGTGGCAGCACAGCAATCAGAGGCAGAGTCAGCTCTGCATTTTTCCCGGGACTTTAATTAAACAAACTGCAGACACAAACAACCAAGCTCATTCCGGAGCTCTGTCTGTCACAAAACTAGAAGAAATAAACTCTTTCAGCCGGGCCACTCTCTCCAACCCTGAAGATCTTAGAAGCGACTCTCCTCCTCTCGCAGCACGTTGGCCAAATCCCAATGTCCCCCCTAAGCCCTCAAACCCTCAACCCTCAAGGACTTACTGACGTCACCTGGTAAGTGGGTGAGTGTGAGAGACTGTGAGGGCTTGAAATGGTGTAAATAGGAATGGGACAGCACTTTGCTGCAACATATCACGTTTACCATGAAAACGACAAAAAATATGATGTATAATTGTGTATTTATTTTATACTTTAGTGTGTGATGATTTCCACAGTGCTGCTGTGATCAGCACTGAATTTGAGAACACCGGTAACCTGCTGAAGTGTTTCACAGATATCACAGGCTCACATGCATCGGCTCAGACTGGTGAGAGGGATAAGCTGGGGAATCTCAGACTGCTGAAGGTCAGGTATGTGAGTCTTTTTGGGGGTTTGTTCCATAATATCATGCCGCATGCCCTCACCTCTGCAGCCTACTCCAGAAACACACCGTTGGCTCTATGTACATCCAGGGAATCACCTTGCACTTTACCAAGAGTGTATCAATTATCAGGTAAATTAAATTTAGCCATATTGTCTCAGTTTCATAGTGCAGATTACGCGAATGTTTTTAATAATGCCGGCAGCAGTTCACCGTGTGGGAATCCTGATATTGCTTGTGTAATTATATTTTATTGTAGCCTAATATCTCTTTTATTGTTTCTAGCTCAGGGCAGGCAGCATGGTCCATGGACAGAGGAGTCAGATACACATTTAATATTAGCAAAAGAAAGAGAGACTTTAGATGGAAGTCTAAATTAATCTGTTGCACAAAGTAGTCTAGTTGCGACATCGCCGGCAGCAAGCGGTTAAGCGAGTGAATCACATGTGGTTTATGGGTTGCAGTGCTATGATTGCAGTTTATTAAGGTTCACGTTTCAGTGCTTCATCATGAGCCAGATATAGATCTCTTGCTCCATAGGGCACAATGTGAGCAAAAGTTATGTTTTAGGGGGATTAGAAATGGTGATGTTCAGGCTGTGGTCAGAGATGGGTGGTGAATTCTACACACATGGAATATATTCTTTCCTCTTAACTGGTTTTAGTTTCTCATGTTGGAGTAAAAAGTGAATTTGTTGGCGACTATTTTCAGACGTTGATAGTTTGACACACAGTGGGATGCAGCAGCGGGACGTGGAGTTGAGTCACAAGAAATCATTTTCTGGTATTTCAATTAATAAATAGTTCATATTGAATAATCACACAGTAAGGCCTTTTTTGTATACTCCTGTGTGAATAAGATACTTGACAAATAAAAAGTACTGAGTATTTTCAGATGTTATTATTAACTGGAGTGCAAAGGCAGTTTCAAGTGAAATTATAGCAATAGAGGTAACAAATACACATACTGTCACAGCTCTGTCCCTTCTCTCCTGTCTCTTTATTTCTCACTCGCCTATCAGCTCATTCAGTGCACCTGTCTGCCTCCCTCATCATCAGCCCAACTCCCTTCACCTGCCTCTGTTCACTAATCAAGCACTCCCTCCTCATCAGCACAACTCCCCTCACCTGCCTCTATCCAGCCACTATTTAACCCCTGCCTCTCAGTCACTCACTGCCAGAGCATTGCCATGTCTACCCGCCCGGTGGCTCGTCCTGTTCCCGGTTTTGCCGGCTGCCTGCCCTGCTGGATTTCCCCCTTCGTCTCTTGTCTCGGCCGTGGATTCCTTGTTGTGTTTCTGTGAGTTTCCTGTTCTGATTTAAGTATTCATTAAATACCTGCTTCACTCTGGTCTGGTCTGCGTTTGAGTCCTCCACCACACTCTGTGACACATACAGTACACTTACTACAACTATGTACAGACTACGATTCGTGAATAGTTTGATTCAACAACACTACCATAGTCGGAGTTCTTTTCAATTCATATTTGACAAATCTCACTTAGTATGTGTTTGTTATTATCATTTTAGATGGCGGAATTTTGTTTCGTGATATGTCGATACGTGATTTCATCACAATTTAAATCTGTTGAAAGACGATGTGTGATCACGTTGAGTTATCGGCTAGCCCTGTAGCTCCTCACAGGACGCTGAGTGGTCTGGCCAATCTGACACAAATGTGCTACATGAAGCCTGAGATGGATGTTAATAGATACATTCTTTATACCAATGTGTCATCCCAGGTGTAGTTACAGTTTGGCTGCTAAATATAAGTTTTCATGGTTTAGGAAACATTTCATTCTTGATTAAAGCCAATATGTGTAGAATTATAAAAGTTCTGACTTTGTTCCAATAGTATGACAAAAGACACAAATCTTCACTTATTGAACCGACCAAACGCAACACAAAGACTTGTCTGTCTAATTTTTCAACAGAGAACCTATGCCGCCAGAACAATTTGAAACATGCTCATAGAAATATTCAACACATGGAGGCTTAGAAAAAACAAAGTCAAAAGTGTCTCGTCTTTTTTAATACATGACAAAAGTCCAGATTTAAACTTGACCAAATGCTTTGCTCAAACATGACCGCACATTATTTGGTCACAGTTTTCAGGAGCAGGAAATGTTTGTCCGTGAACATTTTTACAGATGTGTTCAATAACCTAATCAACGTTTTTTTTCCAAAGAAACACATCAGCCAATGCAAATTAGTTGTATATGACCATTTTTAGAAGAACGGTTAGTCTCACAGCAGTGGAGCTACAGTGGAACTCCAATCTGCACAGTAATCCTACTGCTACACTCCAGTATAGTTGAACTAGTTGTGTACCAATCTTTTCAGCTCTCACGATCCATGAAAACAAAGCTGCCCACTTTGCTTTATCTGCATGGCTGGCGGCACTCACGCTGATTGCTCTCCCAATCATTTTAAATAAAAAGCTACAAGGGGTGAATCATTTCAAGTGCTGTCCTTAAGTGCACCTTTCGCATCCATTGTAGCCTTGTCACAAGTGCCCAGTCCAGAACAGGATGCTAGAAAAGTGCTCAGCAAAGGCAGAGGTGGTCATTTGTAGGTCTCAGTTCCTTTCTGTTTGAAAATCTGTCTAGAACATTCTGTATTCTGAACAATCTGGTTTGCTTTAATGTGTTGTGCTCTTCGACTCAGTGCGATTGCTTCTCTGTGCTTGTGTAACGTTTGCTCTCAGATTATTCCTCTCCTCTTGAATTTTTCTGCAATAATCCTGACAAAATGTTATAACCAATAGAATGTCGGGTATAGTGTTGACCAACGAAGTTATCCAAGACTCGTTGCGGGTGCTTTCACTTTACTTCTTAGCGTAAGCCTGATGAGCAGAACCGGGTTCTGCCCACCAAGACTTTATTATGTAGCCTACTGCCCTGACTTTCTTTATGACTTTTGGAATCTGTTAGAAAAATTCACTCGAGACAGAGTTGAAACACAAACTGAGTTATGCATCAAGGCTGCTCAGAGGTCTGTCTCTGATATATATGTCTGTCTCTTACTGAGGATAACAGGCAAGTGCGTTGGCACAGAGTAATTTGCATAAGATCTGGAACATCACTTTGGAGCCGTTTCTTTGATAATTTGTTCTGTTATATGGTCACCTTATCCTAATCAGGAAACGTCATGGTTGCAAATCAGCTCAAACATTGATTTGTTCAACAGGTTTATTTTCTCTTATTTAGGACAAACAGCTGAAATGCTCAAGTAGACCAGAGGTCGCCAACATTTTGTGCGCCAAGGACTGGTTTCATGTAAGACAATATTTTCACGGACCGGCATTCAAGGTGTGATGGATAAACACAACGAAATAAAATGATACGATCGGCATGAAAACAAAAATTAAATGCATAACAAATACAACTCACTAACGCTGAATCAGTGGGAGCCCTGAGCTTGTTTCTCTGCAACGAGACGGTCCCATCTGGGGGTAATGGGAGACAATGACACCCGAAGTCTGTTCCTTATGTCCAGTCTACTCCGTAATTTTGTTTTGATTGCCGTCACTGCAGAACATCCTGCTTCACAAAGAGGATGTTTGAAATGGAAGCAGGGTTTCAGTGCTTTTGTGGCGATCTCAGGATATTCAGCCTTGATTTTAATCCAAAACACCAGCAGAGTTGTTGTCTCAAACATACTTTTAAGGCCACCGTCATTTACAATGTCCAGCAGCTGATGCACATATTATGCAGAGTGGGCTTGGCGCGTCAGAATTACTCCTGATATTGTCTGTTAGATGAAGCTTTCATTTTCTTGGAAGTTGTAGCTCTTCTTCTGTCTCCTTAGTGGGCCTTTCCCTCTTTGCAAAGAAGTTCTCAAAGTTTTTTACTGATTTTTGCTAGTTTGTGGCCTTCATTTTTGAGGTAACGTATCATGTGACCGAGACTAGCGTCTTGACATGTGTCAAGAGCCACAGGCGGATGAAATTGCAAGAGAATTTTTTTCAAAATAAAACATCTTTCAGACTCAATAATCAATAAAACGGAAATAATATATAAAGTTATTTATTCTTTCTGTGCAGCCCGGTAACAAATGACCCACGGACCGGTCCGCGGCCCGGTGGTTGGGGACCACTGAAGTAGACAACTGTGCTACCTTAATGGCAAACCCAGTTGAGACACTTGGTGTCAAAAGAAGTTCACACAAACTTTCACATGAGGACACAGGCCTTTGGAGACGCAAAACATTCCTTAGTCATTCGTTTTTTTCCCAACAGTTTGTACTTTTTCTTTTATGTTACACAGCTATTTCTGGATCAAACTTTTTTTTTTTTTTTTCCATTTTGCCGTATGCTGACAAGAATGCAGCGAATCAACCATGTCAGCCAGCTTTTTGAAAGCTTCACACACAGAGCGAGCCATTAGCTTTCTAATGCTAGCTAAAACCAAGGTGGTAAACGCCGCAGTCTGCCCCATCTTCTTAATACAGCCATGGTCTGCCCACACTGAGCTATCTGTATCTCTGTAGCTATAATTAAATCTTTTAGTTTCCTTCCAAGCAAAAACTGAATTTACTCGTGTTGAAAATCGCTCTATTTTCAGTATTAGCCATAGACTGTGTATAAGAAGTGGAGACGTCAACCATTGGTTTGACAGATGTTTTGAAGCCTTGAGTTCGGCGACTAGGCCGTCGCCATCTTGGCTTTTTGCAACCAGTGAACGGAAGTGACCATATTTGGAATGCGGACGAGCGAGGTAGAGACGGCTCTGGCAGTGACCTGTCAATCACAAGATAGCCCCACCCTAAAGCATGCTCCGCTTTATGATCTATTTGACTCTAAATGGACCATAATTTACGAAATGAACATCATGCTGTATTGAAGAAGACTTTGATTGAGACCATAAACTCATGTTTACAATGTTTACTGATGTAATGAATCAAGAGAGAAGTAGTCATTTTCTCATAGACTTCTATACAACCAGAGAAGCATAAAGTTAGCTTGATGCATTGTTAACGTTAGCTCTGTAGCACTCTGCTATGTTTTTGTGAGTGGAGATCTGGCTGCCATGGTATATAATAATGATTGTAAGTGATATTCCTGTTGACTATTAGTAGCATCCTGCAGCAGTCTTAAACTAGGGAAAAAACCTTCAGGCCTTCCTCCTGATAAATATTAAGTGAAGGCATAGATTATACAGCCCAAGCAGAGGTATCTTTGCTGGAGATTCTTTGTAACTGCAGACAATAGCTTTTATGACTGCAACTTTGCCAAATAACAAATTATTCAGTTTTCAATTGCGTCATTACGATCGGCATGAAGACGCATCTTCATTAAAAGATGACGGATAAACAACGAGGAGCACAAATTATGAAAAGTGAATTGGTTCTGTTCGTGTGTGATGACAGGCCTACATTGCACACTGCAAGTTGCTCTGGTGGTCCTCTGACTGTCCTTCAGCAACATGGCCTTGAATGAAATATTTTGTCCTACAACCAAAGTGTCCACAAGTACGACACTGAGCCCTCAGCTCCAAAGCCAACAAATTTGAAAAAAATACATTTCGCTAAAACATTGTCAACATATTTAGCAAAATATATAAAATGATGACAAATTGGGTGGTACGGTGGTGCAGCGGTTAGTACTGTTGCACCCGCCTCGATAACATGTCATACAGTTTTGGACTGGAGTGTGCGGGTTCCCTAGTCAGTAAGATTAAGTTTAAACTCCTCAGCATAGCCTACTGAGTCAGTTATTAGTTAAAATTGTATATTTTATATTATGAAAAATAATGTACGAGCTCAGTAATGCACACAGCATCACCAAAGTAATTGTGGTACAATTAAGCAAATCACCACAAACTAATTGTCACCCTTTTGAACCCTGACAGTCTTGGACCCCATGTGCAGTAGGCCGCTTCGCCCAGTTGGCAGTCCAGGTTTGCTGCGGGGCCACTTCCATCATGTGAGTTGTTTGAGATATTCTTATAATAATTTTTAAAAAAAAGAAAGAAAGAAAAAAAGAATTCAAAGCGTAGATTCTGTTTGCCCAAATACATGTGAAGATTTTGTGTTAATTACGACTGCCAAGAAACTCTTCTTAGAAATGTACTTGGCAGTCGGGGGGAGCGCTCGATCTGCTGTGATTGAAGAGGAAATAATAAGTAATTACACTGTTTACATATCTTGACTGGCAGTCACTGCTACACTGTCTTTTGAAATGTATCACCAGGTCTGGTAAAGTGTACTGGAATAGCAGATACAGCTTTGTGACATTTAATAATTAAGTGAAATTATTATTTTTTCCTGCTTTATACATTAGTCCCTGAATGTTACTGCTTTAGCAACGACTCCCGACTGATGCGTTTACAGTTGGGAGACATGCATGCAGCCCTCCTCTCGGTCCCCTCCTCTCTGCCTCTCTCTCTCTCTGCCATTGGTTAACACGAGGCAGACTCACGGGATGGGGATGATGATGCCTCTAAAAAGGGGGGCAAACCTCGGAGCCCGCGTCTCTCCCGCTGCGCACACACGCGCGGCAAAAGTGAAGTGAAGATGCTTCTTCCCTCTCGGCCGACAGTCCAGCTCGTGAGCCGTTCACTTCTTCTTCTTCTTCTCCTCCCCCTCCTCCTCCTCCTCCTCCTACCAGAGCGCCGAGCTGTCCCCTTCCCTGGTTTACTGGAGGAACTTGCGCGGCCGGGCTCGTCCAGCTCGGAGGAGGCGAGGGGAGGCGCCGACGGAGCCCCGGAGCCCCGTCAGTCCCGCAGCGTGCCCGTGGAGAGCCACGCGTCGGTATGGGTGCACTGACAAAAGGACGTTACCTCTCCGCGAAGGGCCTCCTGCTGCTCCTGGTTTACTGCACGGTGTCAGTGATATCCAAAGGTAAGAGCTGCGTCCGCGCGCGTGTATGTGTATGCGTGGCTACCAAAAACATGTAATTATATATATATATATAGGCAGTCTTGTTGTGCCATCCCCGTGGTTACGCACCACTTGTCACGCTTCTGTCGCGTTTGTAAATGTTTTTGGATGTTTCTGAAGGTTTGCAAACACACCACTGTAGTAATTTCATTTCCCAAGCGTGCGCTTTGATTCATCCTCGGGACTTAATGTTACTGTTTGAAGCCCCCCCCCCCCAATGCGCAGCAGAGCCTCAGATATTGATTCGTCAAGCCACAGCTCACGCGGTCAAGTTTATCTTTCTCATAAATCGATGTTAATTGTCCCATTTTCACTCTGTTCGCGCAGTCTTTAATGAATCCATCATCATGAAACGCGCTGCAGTCGGCTCTAATACGCGGGCACGCCTGTGCAACAGGCATGTCAGCGCATTTTTATTTTGTCTTTAACTGGGAGTTACTGTGCTGCTTCTGTTTTCATTTGAGCACGATCCACTCCCTGATATCATGAACTGGATGCAGTGTCAGGGAGCATAAAGGGGGTGTATGGAAGGCTGTTAGTGCAGGGCGAAGGGACAGGCGTTCATGTTGAATATGAGCACTAAATAAGAAAAGCATTGACACGTTAAAAACGATTTTTAAAAGGGGCAAGAGGGCTTTTTGATACCATGTGGTTTACATCAAGGTAAGGTTTTACACATTTTGTTGGTAACAAATGCATGTAAGGTGGCTGTGCCCGGTGGGAAGCCTGTTGGGGATTGGGCATCTGTCCCAGTTTGATCTGGGCTATTTACCAATGTGGACTGTGGGATTGTTTTTCACCTTGTCAGTCTGAGCGTGTGTCATCGTGGCAGAACGTGGTCCTGGAGGCACCAAATGTAGGGGGAAACTACCACAGAGGCTGGTTTGAGTACTTTGCCAGGCAGGTGGTGTGTGTGTGTGTCCATCATCACAACCGGGCAAGATGCAGGCACCTAACTTCTCAAGCATGTAAAGATTAAAAGCAAGGCGGTGGAAGTAAGGGGTGTAGGAGGTGAGGAAGGGGCCATTGGCCCCCACACTTTACTCCCCTGCTGGTGTTATGCCATCTCTAGTCTCTAGTTTTGTTTAATTTTATTTTTTTAGGTAGAACGAAAAACTGCTGAGTGAAGCCGATGTGGAAGTGATTTAAAACTTGCATTCTCTCCACTGACAAGCAGAGTTGCAAAAAGACGTCTGATTGTATAGAAGTCTATGAGAAAATGACCCTACTTCCCATTTGATTTATTACCTCCGTAAACATTGTAAACATGGGTTTATGGTCTCAATCTCTAGTTTCAAGTCGTCTTCAATACAGCATGATGTTCATTTAGTAAATGATGGTCCATTTATAGTCAAATAGACCATAAAGTGAAGTATGCTTTAGGGCGGGCTTACTGTAATTGACAGGTCAGTATCCTACCAGAGCCGTATACGGCGTCACTCCTCTGCCGTCCAAATATATTAACTTCCTTTCACTGGTTGCAAAAAGCCAAGATGGCGACAGCCAAATCGCCGAACTCTAGGCTTCAAAACTGCAGTCCACAAACCAATGGGTGATGTGACGACGACTACGTCCACTTCTTATATACAGTGAATGGTTTTGATGCAAAGATGTTTCCTGAACTGCAATTGAATTGAGTTGTAGCCACTGCATTGAAACTCACAAATGTTACAACACAATAATGTGTTTGCCTTTCAGTTATCTGATTGCAACTGTTCATCATTCTTTCTACCGCCTACTTTACCGGCCGTGGCACGGAGCAGCCTCTTGTTACTGTAGGTTATGTGTGAGAGTGTACAGTGATGCTGTTTGAATCTGATGTGATATCGCTGATTCCCCCCCCCCCCCCCCTTGGAGCCACCGTACGGTCTGAACTCACTGTATGGCAGCCACATGGAGCTGAACTGTGCGCAGTAATAGATTGAGGTCACAGCATCATGACTCCATCGCCCATTGCAGTCACCGAACATGGGTGTGCAGAGTCCCCCAGTTAGATGGAGCACAGGAACACTCCAGCTTTTTCATCTAAGTGGTGAATCTGGTGGACTCTCTCTGTCCGATGACTTCTATATTTCGTGTTATTGATGCACGGGCCGGCGTGGACTTTGTGCACCAGACACCAGCGTCGCTCGGCTTTTGAGAGTTCAGTATGCAGCTTGAGTGTGACTATCGGATAGAAAAACTCCCCGGGCAGTATTGTTTTTAGTTTATTTTCATGAAAGGGAAACAGGTGTCTTGCTGTACAAGTATGAAAGTTTGTATAGGCCAGTTGTAAAATGATGTGAAATGTAACACAGAGAACTCAATGCGTTCTTACAATACAGCCATGCATTTAAACCAGTGGCTCCCACCAATTTTTGGCTTGTGACCACTGAAAATCTTCTTGCAAGCCCGATGAGCACAGGTTGCAAACAGTATACATATGAGCCATGAGAAGTTTAAGGCTCCAGCTGTTTATTATTGCACCACCATAAAGTTGGGGGACATTACACGGGACAGATTTAAAAAAGAAATCCTTAATTTTTGTCCCTAGTATCCAGAAACGGTGGAATTCCCACAATGCAGCTTGATAGCATCTTTAAAAAAAAAAAACCTCACAAAAATGGCCACATCTTGTGTATGGTTGTATCAGGTACGTATCCACAGTAAGTGTGTTACCTACAGTAGATGAAAGTCAGCACACCGCCGGTTTGGAGAAGCAGGCAGGAGGAGCACTGCTGTGGACGAGGGCAGCAGCTAAACGTATTTTAAACATCTAAAAAGAGCCCACTTTGACAAAGAAATCAACATCAGTTTAAGTGTACTTTATAATGACAATACTTTCACTGTTTTACCTTGAAGTCAGGCAGCTGTTCTGATGGGGAATTGAAGCCGTTGTATCCTTCCATGCTCGGGTCAAAGCCACAAGACTCCATTGATAAAAATAATAATTTAATGTCGTAGGACGTGATGTTTTTTAATGGAGTCTGGTGGCGAGAGCATAGACTGTATAGCTGCCTCACGGCAAGGTAAACCTGCAGAAACATTCTAAATATAGCGCACACTTTAACTGATATAGAATTTTTTTTAAGGTGGGCCTTTCTTCATTGTGCCTAAAATGTTCTTTTAACGGTACATTTTTTGCTCCCCTGCGGTAACTCTCTGCTTCTCTCAAATGGGGGCGTGCCGACCACCATCTACTCTAGTATACACTGACTGTGGATAAGTATCTCATACAACCCCACTTCAAAACACCCGGACTGTCCCTTAAAGTGTCAAGCCTAAACCCTAATGATGTCATTAAACTATCCAGAATGTCAGCAGAAAAACAAATATTAGAGAATGTACCAGCAGTTTATAATCCACCTATAATTATGTTCCACTGTCTTATATCAGGTCTGCACTAAGAGCTTGTCTTTTTCTGCCTCCAGTCAAATTCAGCCTTCCGTTTCCCAGCCAATGTTGTCAGAAGCGAAGTTGTGGAGTTCAGCCTTCAACAACTAATTCCCAACATACAGAGGCAGAAAGAGACACTCTAGACACGAGGTTATGAATTTACAGACAAAACACGGTGTGTAAGAGGACACCTGCCAAGGGCGAGAATACTTTATTCAGCATCTCTCTTTACAGCCAGCTGGGAGATCCGTGGATTTGCAAATGTGGAACCTTTTTTTATGGCAATAAAAAATAAAACTTAAAGTGCCACCTCAAATAAAAATCTGAAAAAAATCATTAGGTGTGAGATTTCTCCTTTGACCCCTTTGTGGGCCCAGACCCCCTCACCAGGGCTGGTCATCCAAGCAGATGTGAAACTGTGCTCTCAGTAAATACTGTATACACTCAAACAGTTTCCTGTTAAATTGATTCAATAGCATAATAAATTGAGGGATTACAACACCCAGAAACACTGGACTCTAAACACAAACTATGTTTCTCGACTGTAAGCCAAAGAGATCATGAGCAGAGATTTCAAAGAGGCAAAATATCTGACACTTGTGAGTCAGATGTAAGTCACATTCCTTGTTTTATTCAGGCGTTAATACAAAACTCACGGGTTTATCATTATATATGACAGAAGACCCTCTTGAGAAGTTGAAATCAGAGTGTTTGCTTAAAGAAATGCTTACGATTGCGTGGATTATCATTTCCTGTTGATTGACGAATCAATCAACTAATCGTTATCACTCTCGAAGCAGCCGCTTAAAAATCCTCACTTCATGCTTCCATCGTGTCCACAGGGATCAAAGTGACATCGCGCCACCTCCAGCTCCTCATGTGCAGCGCCGACACCTCCAGTGTCGCCGTGTCTCCGCAGGTCACGAGCCATAAGTGTAAAAACAGGTGTGACACGCACCAGAGGCGGTTCCGGCCGCAGTGGGACTGGGCGGCGCTAGCTCGCACTCAGCCAGGTTTAAGCTGTTAAGGATCAACGGTGATGTTTGGCGAGACTCACGCGAGCGGTCCTGAAAAGGGAGACCTCCCAACGTGCAACACAGCGGTGAGTGCGCGCGGCATGGCCCAGAGAGAAACTTCAAAAGGCCATTTTCAACCGTGCTTCACAGGACCGGTCATGAAACGGATTTGTTAATAAGATGCAGCTTCCTGAGCTGTGATAGATCTGACTTCCTTCCGACATCGGGTATCGGCTGTTACCTCAAACTATTATCTCCTAATGAAGCCCTACTTAGAGATGCGGAAAGGCGACCTGAGTGCACTGATATGTAATATCCCCTATAACCTGGCTGCCGATGAGGCTCCCGTTGATTTCCTTTGACACGTGGGCGTATTTGCTCGGGACCTGATGATTAATTTATGTGACGTGTGATTTAGCAGAACGGCTGTGTGTAGTGTGAGAAAAAAAAAGTAATGAGGAAGGGGATTATCCCATATTTGATTGAGGATGGTTGATGTCACCCAGTTCATTTGCCGGTCACGCCACACGCTCTGCTGTGCGTTTCCTTAATGCCGGGTACGAGTCCAGGAATATGTTATGAGGTCAGGGTATGGAGCCGCTAATGTTTGCCTCGATGGAGAGAGAGTCACATCGCTCGCATGTGGAACACATGGTGGTACAGCAGTGAACAGTGTCTTCTAGCTAAATTGTGTCAAGCATAGGTGAAGCAACCATCGCGCGATGCTGCCTCTCCCTCTTTTCACGTGGACTCGTCCATTCTCCCCAGGCTTTAGTTCACCTGTGACCTTGCGCTGTAGACTGCACCTCTCTCTGTTCGTGCTCCTCAGGTCGGGGGAAGGAAAATAAAGAACAAAAGAGAAGAGAAGAGAACAAAGTAGAAAGGATGCCCGGAAATATTGTAGCTACTTTTGATTTCTAGAGAAAGACAGAAAAAATTTCAAGGTTTATTTCCTATTTTGCTGTGTACACGGCTCTCATGAAAACAGACAAAGGTCAAATCTGTTATTTTCCCTCAGAGAAAGTAAAAAGGCTCTTATATTTTCTCTGCCGATCCCCGAGAATGAATCATCGTAGTCGGGCTGCTGCGGGTGACAACGCAGCGCAGTTCAGTGCCTGGATTTACATTTAAATGAAACCAAATGGCTGTACATTCAGAAATGATATACAGTAATGATGATGGTAATAAAAGCAAAGTCCTCTTTCACATTGGACCGGCTCCGGCATGGGATTGCTGTCATTTGGGGACTTTTGCAGGTACAGTGGCTGAGTTATGTCTTTGCTATGTCAAGACCATTACCTTCACATTTCAAGAGTCAATTCATCAGCGCGCTGCCTAAGAGGCTTAATGTAGTCAGCAATCAGCCCTGCAGCTCATTGGCTTCTCCTGTCTGCCATGTGGCCGAATGGTACTCACACATTCAACTTTCTTTCCAGCTACTGTGCGTCATCTGTATCCGTAGGTTTTGTATCCTGCTAAAGGCTCTGAAGCATTCAAGGTGTCTTAACAGCCTGGTTCCAAAAACCTTTGTAGGTGAGATCGTCGGGGAAAGTCATCTTCCTTTACCCGAGCCAGAAAAAAAGATTACAGAACACCCAAAATGTCAGTAAGAGCGGGTGGGCCTGATGCAGGTTTTAGGTTGTGTTTAAGTTGACTCATAAAAATAACAACAACAAAAAATGATATGTTGTGGTTTTCCAAGATTCACACAGAATTATGTGTGAAAATTGTAATTTTCACATTTTACAACACCGGTTTGAACAGATATTAAAAAACAGAGGTGTGGAGCTGAAATGATAAGTTCATTAACGCTGGGGTAGGCAACAAAATCTGTAAAACCTTTCAGCATTGTAATTCGAGAGGTACCCCAGGCTAGAGAGCCTTATGGAAAACGCAAAGCCCAAATAATACCAGAATTTGAAAATTCCTCATCCTCCAGCTCTCCTCTTTCTGTCCTAAGCCCCTCCCACAAGATGACCACGGGCATTCACTTCAATCATCATCCTGATTGTGTTCCTGCCAGAAGGCTAACTATGATTGTTTCTCCAACCAATAGGAACCCTACAAATGTCCTGTGATTGGCCAAAGTCTCCCGTCACAGGCTGGATTTTCTAAAGCCCACACATTACAGTACCAACGCTCTCTTTCGCAGCGTGCCACATGGGGCCGTTATTGAGAATTCCTGTGAAAATGCTTGAGTCACGATGGCCCAATCTGCCCCGGGCGAGCGCTGCGGCTTCCGTTTGACTTAATCTGAGGGGACGGCAATCAGGACAGGATGAGAGGGCCCACTCAGTCACAGTGCTAAATCATGTACCAAAGCTGCAGATACCCTTCATCCATCTCAGTCAGGAGATTCAATCGGTTGTGCTCATAGAGACACATGTCTTCATTCCACAGTCCTGTCTCGACTCTGGCCAAGTAGCTTTCCTTTTTGAATATTGCAATCTTTGTGTGAGCCCCGAGTGATCCATGTGAACACATGTTTTTTTTCTTCTTCTTCTTCTTCTTCTGTGATTATTATTATTTTGTTCATCACTCCCTGAGGATGAAAAACACTTGGGATTTAAATGTGTGAGGAGAATTCACTGTACTGACAAAAAGAAGTCTGCAGGGCAAACTCTTCTTTTTTTTTTTTTTTTTTTTTTTTTTTAATACCTAGAGACAAGGTGTATTGTTTCTCTGATAATGTTAATAGAATATATATTATTAATGTTTCTTACACAAATTCAGAGTGGCAATGTTGCAGTTTTAATTTAATCTGCATTGTCAAGTGTACACACCAGTAATAGGAAGTGAAAGGCTCAAAACAACAGCAGGATAAAATATATTAATATCCATGGAATATTCATGTCATAAATAATAGATAAGAACTTTGGAAAACATATAACTTCAAAAATTTCAAAAAAGTAGTTTTTCTATATCTGTATGGTTGATACTGCTTTCTTTGCCCAGCCGCCCAAACACGCATAACTGTGATATACAAAACTGCTTCAATATTCATAGCTATTAATTGAACATCATCTTTGTTTCTGTAATCTCTGAAGATTCTTCCATGTGCTCTAAATAAAACCATTTATTACTGCAAACCGTAATTAATCACTTGCAACTCTGATGCATCAGCACAAGTAGAATGCGGCCTTTTTTGGCACATTCATTTGGTCTTCGCAAATGCTGCCGCTACATGGGTGCTGTAACAGACTCCAAAATTAGACGTGTCAGGTTTGCGCTGGGCTCCGTGAACTTCTTCATATCTGTGTTTACAGATGGAGCAGACCAGATGAGCTTTTTACAAGGCCGCTTTATGATGGCATCCTATTAAGCAAACCTCCAAGCAGCCATAAGCCCTACCGGGGGATGTGTGTCTTTGTGTGTGTGTGTGTGTGTGTGTGTGTGTGTGTGTGTGTGTGTGTGTGAGACCGTGTCTGCATGCACACAGACACATAGCAAACCCACACACAGTCCTGAGTACATTTCGCCTATACGACATCACCGGCTATATTTGATAGCATCTGGGCGAGAGCCTCTATAGAATCAGAGTCAAGTGATGGGCGAGTCCTCATCTCTTATCAAGTCAGAGAGAATTCAATATTGTTATCGGAAAACATGTCCCGTTGATATATGGGGTCGCGACTGAAATCTATGGCAGCCCCATCTCAGGCAAATAGAATTTTGAATGACCGGAGTTTCTAAGTGAATCTTTACATAGCTCATCCATAGGAGGGGAAAGGAGCGTCATTACTCTGTATGTTGTTTGGAGTCAACCGCCTTTTGCTTTTACTGGCCGTGTTATCTTGAACCACTTGATTGATGGAAAGAGTCTGCAGATGATCTCAAAATTCACTGAATCGGAGTGCTCTCCGCCTGGTAGCCTAATTGAAATAGAGATAAACATAAAAACCTTTTTTCAGCACATTTAATTACCTTTTGTCAATCCAATTATTTGGCAAACATTATAAAAGACTCAAAGCCAACTCAAATTGTTTTCTGAAAACTATTTTTTTACAATTAACACTTGAAATAATGAAGACACTTGCAAATGACAAGGTAGTTTTCTTTGGGTCAAAAAATAAAAAAAAAACAAGACCCGAAATTTTTATTTTCATGGTATTCACATCTTTTTCGGGTAACCCTTAAGGGTTTGCTAATACCTGGAATAATTACCATCCCATAAGGTTATTTTGCAATGAAAACGTTATCAACTGCTCCAGTCAATAGGATGTTTGTAGTCCACTCAGCTCACAGAGACTGACCATCTGGTGACCTGGTGCAGTCTGAACAACTTGGAGCTCAACACTCTAAAGACAGTGGAGATGGTTGTGTATTTCAGGAAGAACGCAGCCCCACCAGCCCCTATCACTGTGTGTGACTCCCCCGTCGACGTGGTGGAGTCCTTCCGCTTCCTGGGCTCCATCATATCCCAGGACCTCAAGTGGGAGCTGAACATCAGCTCCATCACCAAGAAGGCTCAGCAGAGGATGTACTTCCTGAGGCAGCTGAAGAAATTCATCCTGCCAAAGTCAATGATGGTGCATTTCTACACAGCCATCATTGAGTCCATCCTCTGCTCCTCCATCACGGTCTGGTACGCTGCAGCCACTGCCAAGGACAAGGGCAGACTGCAGCGCATCATTCGCTCTGCTGAGGGGGTGATTGGTTGCAATCTGCCATCCCTCCAGGACCTGTTCGCTTCAAGGACCCTGAAGCGAGCACGAAAGATTGTAGCCGACCCCTCTCACCCTGGACATGATCTGTTTGTGCCCCTTCCATCTGGCAGGAGGCTGCGGTCCATCAGAACCAAGACCTCACGCCACACAAACAGTTTCTTCCCGTCCGCAGTCGGGCTCATTAACAAAGCCCGGGTCCCCCACTGACTGTCATCCCCAGGACATTTCCTTCTGGGCTCTCCCCTGCACATCCCTGTTTCTTTATTTAAACACTCTCGTCACTTTTAACATTTCACTTACACTTCAATTGTTTTACAGTCCTGTTATCTGTTTTGTTGTGCACTTTATTTTATATTTTATTGTAAATTTAATATGTTTCTATTTCTCGCACTGTGTTGATTGCTGATAGTTTAATGTTATTGTTTATTGTTAAATGTTATGCACCAACCGCCACAACAAATTCCTTGTAGGTGCAAACTTCCTTGGCAATAAATGGTTCCAATTCTGATTCTGATTCTGAACCCTTTGGCTCAGCAGCAAGCCAGAGAGCTAATGTTATGCTAGCAAGATTTAGAATCAGTAACATTGAGTACCATTGACAAACTAACTATTATCTGACAGTTTGTTAAATACTTATAGTTTGTTGTGAAGATTATCTTGATGAACAAAACGTGGAAGTATCATAAATGTTTGTTTGCCATCAAATCCAATGGAATAATCACATTGGGTTTTTGTTGAGGGAACCGAGGCGATGCTAACTTCATTACGCTACATTGTTAATGATGTCATTGTGTGTTGCTGCAATCGTGATATGAGGGTCATAAGAAACTTATTTATGCCATTTATTAGACCAAACAAGCCAATTCTGATATATTCACATTCAAAGCCCGTCTCGTACTGATGTGCATGTCAGGGTTTTTCAATACCCGTTCTCACCCAATGAGAGGCAATCCAAACCACTCAACCCAAAAATATGCATTCATCAACAACCCAAACCCAACCTGCAAACTGTCCAGGAGCAGCTACATACTCGGGAATATAGCTTTATGGATTGCAATGTAGATCCAGGTCCAGACTGCAATATTTCACCAAATTTTGGATGGATTGCCATTCAATTCATGGTCTTGAGATGATGAATCATGTTGACTTTTGAGATCCTCTGACATCACTTTAAAGCCTCCAACAGATGAATTGTTGTACAGTAAGAAGGGACAAATTTAATTTACAGTAGCTGAAAGGCCAGTGGCTGTAGTAAAGCCTCTCCAATATTAAATCACGGGCATCATCTCGGACGCCTGCCACATGGCCTTTGATATGCCAACCCTGATGGTTCTCTGCTGTTGCTGTATCCACTTTCATGGCCTTGGGTCAGCTGTTCAAACATGTCTTTTGTTGATCCATGGTGTAGCAGCAGGCCTACCGGGACAGAACGGTGCTGAAGGACAAGTTGTGATGAATGGACGGCCGAGCGCCGGTCCGATCTCGCTGTGTCCTGTCCCGCCTGGAGGACCTCTCGGTCTCTGCTGGTGGGTACGTGTTAGTTATTGGACCACGCTGTTTGTGAACCGGTGGCTGACACACACAAGCAGTTACTGCAGAAAAGGCAAGAGAATAGGTAAAAGTATATATTTATATTTTGATCTGAACAGATATTAGTGGTATAGTGATTTGTTAATAAAACCCTTATTATTAGGTTGGAACACAGTTTATCCTCAGTATGATGTGAAAATAGTGTAAAAAAAATTATTATCAGATTTATTATTTCAAAGCACCTGTATGCAGAGCAATAACTTCCTTCTTTACTTAAATTTGATAGCATATTAGAAAATATTGCGATGACTATTGATTTATTCTATGAGTTGCTGTATATGTGTTTACTTAAGATGTGATTGAGTTAACACACAAAGGAGCCTATAACCATCATCCAATGATTTGTAAATCAAAATGCCTTTTCTGAATGAATCCTGACGTAGTAAAATAAAACACCAAAGAGTAAGTAACACCAAAAGGTAAGAATACAATAATTTATTATCAACAGGCTTAATACCTACATGCATTTACATTGTGTAAATGCATAGAAACTGCTTTACACAATTAGGAAACACTTCTTCCGTCATAGAAAAAAAAATTATTAGTCGGATTACTGATAATTTATGTAAAAATAGGGATTGTAGGCAGGACCACAATTTTAAAATGTATTTGATGACTTCATAACACAAGTCTCACACAATGGCCTCTCACATTAGGGAAAAAAGGTTTTTTAACAGGTAAAAAGTAATTTTCGGAGTGCATTTTCAAAGTAAATCTCCCAAACCTGATGATCAGCCATTTATGAATTTTGTTAACACGCATTTCAAAGTCAAAATTCAAAGGCCTACTAAGTGGCACTGTACTGCTTGTGGCCTGCAACTACTCTGTCCTTTCTAGCTCAACACGACACAAATCTTTCCGGACTCCCTGACACAGTTACCAGAACACAGCAGTAGCCACTCTGACAAGCACGGAGCCGTTCAATAGGAAACAGGCCAGATGTGTCACCTTGTCAGCATGGTGTCATCGTCTTGCCACACTCTCCAACAGCAGGTCTATGCCCAGAACAGTTGGCGTTACAGGCTGATGACCTGTAACGCCGAGTGATTACCGAGTGTTCTTTCCAAATACATTGCAAAACTAATAATGCTCATGAATGAAGCTCTTATTTCTGCTGCACCATAGGCTGTGGTACATTCCTCAGTTCAATGCGACTTACGTGCCAGGATCTGAGACCCGAGATGGGATCTTACTTGTGATTGGATCAGACAGACCACATGCCGAGGTGGCCTGGTTCGCATTGAGTTGGGATCAATCTGGACAATAAAGAAATGCAGGTCTCCATCACATCTGATCACTATCCAATCAAGCAGGTCGCATTAAAGTGTCAAGTGTGGACACAGAGCTGACATCCGATCTGCTGCTTCCGATCACAAAAGTTTCATTGAAAAAGACCACGTGTCACCACGGCAATAGATATCCAAAGGCAACAGCGGAAAAATGTTATTTTAAGTGTGAAGAGAAGCTTAAAGTTAGCTGTCTCCACACATCGCCATTTACTAAAATAATCACCTATCTAATAATCTTTTTTTTTCTCAGAATCACATTTCAAACACACACTCACAAGCAGGACCTGGGTGGGCATCGTGCAGCTTCGGAAACTCCGATCCAGGCATCGGAATGGCGGGGGGATTAACAACTACAAGACTATATCGAAACATCTGTTTACCAGCTCTCACATAACTCCTGCAGTACAATCCAAGTCTCACTGATCCAGTCGGACGCTCGCTGCTTCCAAAAACACACACATCTTCACTAACAGGCAGGCATGTGTGTGTGTGTTGGTGCATGTTTTGAGACTGTTTGTGCTGAAGTGTTTTAAATAGTATAATTCTTCAGGTAGGAGTGAGTTACTATGGTCACGCAAATTTTTTTTTAGGGCTTAACCCTGATGTTTTGTGTGTGTGCGGAGGGGGTTCTGTTGGTCAGCCCATTTCAGTTTTTTCTATGATTAAAGATATGTACTCTGCATGTAAATAAGGTGCTAGAGTGCATTAAAAATGCAAAAAAAAAAAAGTTTGTTCCTCAAATATATTAGTACTGTCAATGACTCCACCTGGCTGCGTATAGATTGGGAGGAACTTCGTAAGGTGCCCGATTAATCCCCTCACGTGCCGGCGCTGCTAACAGAAATAAAATGGCCACCTTTTATACGATGTGTAAAAAAGGGCAGCTTCGGGCTTGTAGTTTCCAGCTGCTTCATTATATGGACAGAGGTTATCTTCTATCAAGCTCACGTTAAGACCATAAATCACCAAATTTCCCAAACAATTTTCTTCAATTCCACTGTTGTTCTGGTGCTAACGAGGCTAAAGCTTTCAGAGAGGGAATGTTAATTTGGTGAAAAGATACATTTAGGGAGGGCGAATGGGGGCACGGAGCAATGGTATTTATGTCAAATGTCTTTATTTTGAGTAGATGGTGAGAGGTTTCATTGCTTTATGGTCACTCAACCAAAGCATTACATTCAATTAGACGGTGAAGTCCACGCTTAAAAAATGCTTCTCCTGCATTTTTATTCATATTCTAGAAAAGCCTCCTCAAAGGCACCTTCCTCCCCGTTTTGTCGGTTGGCTCAATAGCCACATTCCTCACATAAGATTACTCACTGCAGTTATCAGACCTGGATTGACAAACGATTGGTACGTCGTGAAATGGAGGGTGATATGAAAATACATTTAAAACCTGTCACTGCGGCGGAGACGTCGGGCATTTAAGCTCCAATGGCTTTTCGCCATATTTCCAAGACGGACTTCTGGACGTGGGAAAATGAGGCGGCTGTGTTTTGATGACAGCAGAGGGCTGAGGGTTTTTTTCTTTTTAAAGCTTAAAGGTGATGAAACACCTGCCCTGTGATTTCCACTTCCAACATTACATTTCTTTTTTCCTTATTAATCGTCGACTAACCTGTTAGTGTTTGAGTTGAACCTCACTGAGCCTGTTTTTCTTTGTGTTGTAATGAGTGTGGATTTTGTGTGTGTGTGTGTGGGGGGGGGGGCTCTCTCACTGGTTCGCTGTTGACTTAAGAGACCCTGACAGCTTGCTGTGTGGCCCGGTAAAGCATTTAGAATATGAATATTGCATTGTACTCCGCTCCTGCTTTGACTTTAGCGGGGCGGGTAGCGGCTGCGTAACTCCACAGTTCCTCGTGTGCCTAAGGCGTCCTCCCACTGACTCCTTTTTTCATGCTCGAAATTCTCCCTTTTGAAACTCATTTTGGCTTTTGATACAATCTCAGAGTTCTTCGGGGTCAGCGCCACTGCGGATTACTCAACCCTCCCATGTAAAACCGACATGTATTCATCTCGACCTCACAGGCCGATGTTTGCATCTCCGCAGGTTTTTTTTCCCGTGCCATGTGCCCACACAGCATCCCGGAGAAAAACGCTCCTCTGTTGCTGCGGCGTTTGTCTTTTTTTGTTAGTTTGTTTGACTTAACAGCACTTATGCAACAGTGTGGCGTGCAGCCGTACCGCCGCCCCCCCCCGAGGCTGCCGCTTGTTTGATTCACCTCATGTCATCCGCCGGTGTATGTGTGGTTCATGGTGCCTCTTTCCTGCAAGTTTATGACATGAAATGCTGCCTGCTGAGCACTGTCTGAAGAGACCCTTTAGCTAATTGGATGACCAAGCAGCGACCAGCGTTCGGTCATGGTGGCAGCCATGCTTCCCTGCCTTTCTGCAAGTACTTTAAAGGGTTTTATAGTGTTTTGACACATGTACGGACAGACCTAGATTGTAGATGTGTCAAAGGAAGATAGATTTAATGAATGCTCCCTTTATATAATTATTATCCAAGTGCCAATGGAATGTGCTGTGTTTTACAACTATGGGAAAGCTTAACTGTGTATGTATCACGATAACTATCTACATGCACATATTAAGTCTAGATGTGAAGATACATTTTCAGTATTAACAAATGCAACAAGGGAATTATTTTCATTAATCTATAATGTCCTTATTACAGGTATTACATTAAAGGCTGGTTCTATCTTCCTGCGGTTAATTCACATGTCCATATATTTTTTTTACGCACGCATGACGTTTTGTCACACAGATTGGGAATATTAGGCAGCTAAAAAGCGCTGTATATACCATCAACCAATCAAGTTGTGCCTAACAGACGCATAAAGAAACAGTGTAGCTGAGGGTTATGAGTAGTACTATGAGGATTATAAAACAACTTCATGGAGGCTCTTTTGAACCTTGGCAAAGGCAGCGCAGACCAGATCATCTCCTTCTTACCTTTCGCAATAAAAGCCCTAGACATATACACTGCGTAACTGTTTACCAGAGTGAACTTAAACTCCCACAGAGCATTTTGCGAAAAGGAAACAACTTTAAAAAAAAAGAAGTAAAATACAATAGCTAGCTTGCAGTAGCTAAGGCTATACAGACTGCCAGACGCTGCTCTGTGTCAATATGGTCATGGTTATTGGTCTCCATTTGAAAGGCTGCAAACGTACAATTTGGAATTCAAATTTACGGTTATCATAAACATACTAGTATGTTAAGTGTCCATCACAAAGTGTCCATCACAAATAATTATACATCATACATTTGTTCACTGTTGATAATTGACTAAACAATCATTTCTGGCCTCATATTACATTGCTGAGATCAAATGATACGTCAAACTTGTCTCTGGACATGAGTGTGATTGCATGCGTGCTATGAGTAACAAGACCGTCCCTCGGCCTTTGAGACTTTAACATCTCCGCAGAGGGAGACAAACCGAGACGAGAAGCAACCCCTCTATGCCCAGAGCATGTGAAATTCATATCCACTCTGCGAGCCAAAGAACTCCCGCAAAGTAACAGAAATCACCTCCCAACACTGAAAAGATTTTAACGTCACCCGCTAGGAGGTCAAGGCTACACCAAGCCATTAGTGTGAGCATTGGAGCCGGAGTTTGGGAGAGAGACATTTCAACATGATTTTTAGGCAACGACACGCATTCATTGGCTGCATCAGTGATGCTGTGCAGCAATATGAATTTTGAATAAAGCCTAATTAATGCAAAATCATTGATAGGAGCTTTCGAATCTATCAAACAAACGGGGAGTCGGAATATATACACAGCATGCGGCTCTTCAGTGGTTTAAAATAACCCAAAAATTGGTGGTGGAGAAATATGGAGGAAAATAAAGCCACTGTCATAAAATGTCACTACAAATTTTCATTAGAATGGTCTCAGCGCCGAGCTGTAACTCGATAGATGCATGCTGTATGAGCTGTATAAATGGAAGGCCTCCATCACCACCATAAGTCCGTGAGTAATGAGTAGCCCCTCAGGGCTGTATGGGAAGCAGAATGGTAATTGCAGACAAAATGCTTTAAAAAAAGAAAATCTAGACGTTTCTGTTGCGTTTCAGCGGCATCCGGAATATTCCACATTTAGTCGCACGTCCATCCCCCACGGGGGGGGGGGGGGGGTAGAGAAGCACATGTCTCCTATTTCAAGAGGAGCAAATTAAGAGGCATATTGGATTACATAAAAACATTAAGTATAAAACCTTAAATCCCTGTCATTTCTTGTAATCCCCACCCAAGAGCTGCTTCCGCTTCGGAAACATCAAATGCTACAAAATACAACTGACTGTGAAGGCGGCATTGATTGAAAGAGCCTCTTTTATTGCTCTTTCAGTGATGATAAAGACGCGGGGCCTCGCTCTCTAGCCAAACACGCACTGTACCGACTGCATATAGCTGCTCCGCAGGAGGGTTTGCGTGGCCTGCCAAATCTCAAGGGATAGATGAGAAATGTCAGTTCACACAATCCATTAACACTAGTTCTAAAAGAAAAAGAAAAAAAAGGACGTAAGCTGTAACTGCTCATGCTCTGATATGATTGTCGTTCGCTGCCATCTGGTCCAAAACAGCCCGGTTCTTCCGTCCTGCAGACTCTGACAGTTGACCAACTGGTGGAAAACTTAATTGCTTCAATTGCCTCTGGTATGTTGCACTAACTCTGGGGTAATTTAACAAAAGAGTGCGCAGCAGAGAAGCTCTGGCTATCGGGCTCGCTCTGTCCCCACGAGCGGCGCCGCCACCGACGGTTCTGTGTCGTTTGCTCTGCGCTCACTCGGAAAGAGCAGCGTGATTGAATCTCCATTTGCAAAGCGGCACAATCAATGGGCAACAAGGGTTGCTCGGGAGTTTACATTTAACGTCGCAATGAGGTAAATAAAATGAAGATTTTTATTTTTTATTTTCGAGTCCGTCGGCTTCGTCGTCCGGTAGCCCTTACGAAGGGTTGCATCATCCGTGTTTTTCACAATTCCCTTCAGGGGTGGGTTCATTGAAATGTGACCTGATGAAATGATGAAATGAGTCATTTACTGGAGAAAACAAAAAGGACACAAATTCACTTTTTACTCTTTATAACCTCTATGTCCTTTGTCTATGTTTGCAACTCCTTTAAAATAGATTAGAGACCAAGCTTCTGCTGCAGTACAGAGAATTAAAAAGGCGCTCTAGTGAGTTAGTACCTCACTTCCATTAAGTTGGGGGACTAGTGAGGGACACGTAAAAAAAAAAGGATGGTCAAAAATGAAGCAGACCAAGAGATGTTCACATTTAAAGTCCCTAGTATGGGGGAACCAGGAAAAACAGGTGCAGATCAACGTCCATGTCTTTCAAAGACTGTCTGTTTAGAACAATGTCATTGTGCAATGATAGACTTCAGAACATTGTGCTGTGATAGACTTCAGAACATTGTAAAATTATAAACTTCAGAACATTGTGCTATGATAGACTTCAGAACATTGTGCTGTGATAGACTTCAGAACATTGTGCTGTGATAGACTTCAGAACATTGTAAAATGATAAACTTCATAACATTGTGCTATGATAGACTTCAGAACATTGTAAAATGATAGACTTCAGAAAGAAGAGACATTATACCCTCAGAACGACTGCATAGCAAAGCTCACCCTCATAACTTCAGATCTAGCCTAATGATTCAATATACATCTAAGCCTTCTCTATTCAATGATAAAGACAGTGAGGTTCACTGGAAAGCTCCACAAAAAACTAGTAAGTGAACCTTTGAGTTTGTGCGGGTGTTTTCTTTTGTAGAAAGTGCGTTTCTGGTACGTCTGTAACGATAATCACGACATCAATTTATCGTAGGACATCACCGCAATCTTTTTAGCTGACCTCCATACTGTGTTGACATGTGTTTGTTTATATGAGAATATCACCAACATTTTAGCCAAAATCATGCTGGAATACATTGACGTAGCACGAGAGTCCATTTTATGAATTATTTTGTGGTTCACAAGTAAAAACAGTTCCTATGATGCACTTTCCCTCCCTGGTGGAGGTGAGCAAACTGAACTTGATGTGTAAAATCAGTGGAGTGCCCCCTTAATTTAGTATCTAGCTGGTGCAGATCTGTACTTTCATCACAATTTACTGGTTTGACTTTGGGTTCTAATTTACGAGGCTGATGAAGGTTCCTGTCTAGACAGACATGCGGTGAGATTTCAGATGATCATCTAATTTGATGAATGGCATATCCCTCTGTTCTTTGCCTTTGAGCGGCTCTGGTATTAAACCCGGATAAATGTTACTTTGTTGGGATTGTTCCCGGTCAAAGGCCTCCTCTAAAGGCCATGTTTGTCATATGCAGTTCTCTGCTTCTGAATGTAGCGAACCGTGCTCACAGGAGAAGACAAGAGCGTAAATGTCAGCTGCGGACCGGGGTTAGGAATCCTCTGCAGTTTGGCAAGGACATCTTGTGTGGCTCTCGTTGGCAGACGGCAAACTTGGAAGTAGTAATTGCTTTTTAGCATCACTGGGGTCTGAAGCCAGAGCGAATGTAAATACAATCAAATGAGATTCTGATGGTGGCCTGAGAGGCGACGGGGGTGAAAAGTAATAAGAAGAAATGATATCACTGGGGAGAACAAAGTGCAGTGATTACATTTATTTCCACTGGCCTATTACTGGAGCACTGGGGGAAAACGAGCGCTGAGCTTTCTGTTTTTGCAACGGGCCACAGGCCGTTAAGAGAGTTAAGGCCTTTTTTTTTTTTATTCATGACATGTCAGAAAAACTACTTGCTTTTCCGCTGTTCGTAGAGAGTTCTTGGGTGATTTAGACTGAATTCATTTGCGGGGGGGGGTTATTTTAATGCTTAGAAATTTCAATACTGGTTTTAAATCTCTAAACGCACTGCCTGTAGAGGACGGATGCTTAAACCATTACTGCAAATTAGCTCTTTTTCCCTGTTATCAAATCAGCCAGTGGGACTGATACTTGTCATCTATTAGTTCCTCTTCTTCACTTCCTGAAATATAGTGGATGTGCATGTTTGAAAATCATAATCGGTTCATTTTCAGATTTTAGGCACAAACAACAATGACAAATCCAATGTTTGTGTATCCTAATGGGTCAAAGTAATCAAAGCGTCTCCCACATTCATCATCAGATTACATCCAGGTGTTCACAGCGTCCTTCTTATTAGCCGCCGTTGACATGCTTGCCCACATCACGAGCGTGCCTGGCAGTGGCAGTGGCAGAGTGTCCTGACTGGCAGACGTGATGGATAGCCCTCCATTATCGGGGCGCGCCTCTTTGCCGCTCATCCGGTGGGACTCAGCCAGTGCGACGTTTATTAATCGACTCGCGGATAATTCCTAGTAATACAGCAGAAGTGCCAGGGCTGCGCCGCTGAGATCTGGGATGGCATACAACGTGAGACATGATGCATTGCCATGCCAATGACCCCCCCACCCCCACACCATCCCCCGACAAGAAACTAATATTAACGCAAGGACTGCAAGCCTGGTGGGTTTTTTGTTTGCCTCTGAAGTTGTACTGTACATCTCAGCTTGTGAATGGGACAGCTGCATTGTGACAGGACTTTTCATAATGGTCACATTGTTGGGTGCATTGGTCACTTATCTCACGGCCACCGCGGTTACCCAGATACTTCAAATGTACACGGAGGACAGAGCTTTTGTCGCCGTTCTTGAGATTCTGCGCCTCTCGAGAGTGATTTTTAAAGCCATCGTTTTGCACTCGGCATGCTCAGCAGTGTTTTGAATTTGCAATGGCTTCTCCCACATGCACTCTATTATGCTATTAAATTGGGATTATTTTCCAAATGAATTGTTTGTGCATTATTAAAATAATAAAGAAAAATTGGCCGTTACAATTCCCCAGAGAGCAAGTTGACATATTGAATAATTGCTTAATTTGTATGCCCAACAGTCCAAAACCCAAGGATATTTGCTGTAGTATCACCATCATCATCAGAAGTGCAGCATCTTCACAGTAGAGGAGCTTGAAACACAGCATGTTTGGCATTTTTACTTAAAAGACTCAATTATTTCATTATTAATATTGTAATTGTTTTTGGACAGATTGTTTGTTTCCACTCTAGTCATCTCTTCAGCATGGTTCATTTATTGTCACATCATTTTTGTCTTGACAAACACAAGAGCTCAGCTGTGTTATAAACCCTCTTCACTGCTGGGACTTTTTCCAGGAACCTTCTTAGGAACTCTGCAACTTTACCTGCATTTCAACCACAGCAACCCGGCACTGAATCCTACATCTTGGCTACAGTTCCTGGTCTGAGCCTCTGCTTTCAGGGCAGTACTTTATAAAGGTCCAGAAACCAATGGAGTTGGTTACCGGGGAATAGCAGACACTACTTTGGAGACATCCCAGTAAACATGACTGTGTCTTAGTGTTGTGTTTTTGTCAAGTGCAAAAGTGCATCTTAGAGAGAACTGTCATTGTCTTTTTCTATTAGCCTGCTCTTCACAGTTTTTCAGATACGGTGGAAACGCGAACTGGTGCACAGAAGGATTTAGTGTCTGTTTAGCTCAGAATACTTCTAAATTCAGGCAACAAAACTACTTAGTTAGGTTTAGTAAAATATCGTGAAAGATATTATGTTAAGGAAAAGATTGTGAAATACTTTGTTAGGTTTAGAAAAATATTGTGACATACCTTTTTAGGTTTGGGCAACAAAACTGCTTGGTTATGTTAGGGGAAAGATCTTGAAATACTTAGTTAGCGTTCGGTAACAAAACAATTTAAGTTAGGTTAGGTAAAAAAAGATTGTGGTTTGGGTTGAAATAACTACGGAACTGGTGTTTCTTAAGTACTTCAGGAAGTTAAGTGACAACGTTAAATCAACGTTGACTTCTCATTTCACAAGGGGCACAAACAGCGGTCTTCAGGGTGACCGCCCAGCACAGACTGTCCAGCAGCCCACTAACAATACAGCTTTCGGATCAGAGCGAGTTAACATCCGGGTGCTACCATTAGTCAAAGTTATGCAATGATACATTTCCTTACAGTTTCTTACCATTTGTTTTTCTCGTGTACCTTCAGGGCACATCTAATACATTTACATACACAAGAAAGAGCTCCAACAAACAACATGAATCTTTGAGCAGAGGGGCCAGTCCTTCATGCAACAACAAAGCCAGCATGTGTTTCAGTATAAAGTTTTACAAAAGGCAACATGAAAGAACAGTTACATCCCACATCCAACCTACTGCCTTTGTTATTTAACGGACTTCAAACGAGGCTTGAAGTTCACACAGTCTCTCTCAGTAAAATAATGTTACCCCAACTTTGATCTGGCCTGTGGTGCGTTAAAAATGGCAAAACTTCCAAGTTTGACATTGGGTCACACACAGCCGGTATCGATACATCCTCGAGTTTCAGTTTTGAAGTGAATCCTGCTGTGCGCTGATCCTCGTTTAGAAAGAGCTTTTCAATTGTTGTGGTGAATTTTTGTTTCGTTGAGTCTTCACATTCTCGGAATGTGAAGACTCAACAAAACAAAAATGCAGACTTTTCTCTTTGTTCTTGCAGCCAACGACAGAACGAGTAGCGTGCTTTGGCTAACGAACCCCATAGGACGTCATATCCAGCGTCAAATCTGACTCGCCACTCACACACCGTTTCTGATGGATGGAGCGGGAGGAAAAGAGATACTTTGGGGATCATATTTAAGTTGAAAAACCATTATTTTATATTATTTTTTATTGATTGGTTTATTTGGTAGGGACAGTGCACATTAATAAAACATTCCTGTAAATGTGCCAGAGTTAGCCAAGGGGCTATTTTTCATCTGTACTAACAAGACATGCAACACAGAGGCTCACAAAACAACACATACAAAGCCAATAAATGAAGGATAATTATGTTAAATAGAAACATGGACTAAAGACAAGATTATGTTGCATTGTGATACATTAAAAGTACTTTTGGCATACTATGTCACACCTTATCTTAACTGCGTGTGCTGCTGTGTCTGGGTGTAGCTCCACCCCCTGGGTGCTGCAGGCCACAGCGAAGGGACGCTTTGTCAGCTCTGGCTCCTGATCAGCAGGTTTGCGGTTTGCTCACTCGTAGGCCTACTGCTTTCCCACCTTTGCCATCATCCACAAAGACGTGATGTTCCAGGACCTGCTGCCAATGGCCGGTGCCCTTTGTGTCATTGTAAAAGCCAAGATGCTGCCCGAAAAAACCCTGCCAGCACATCAAGACTCCTTTCCTTTGTCAAGCAGAATAATGCACCGAGCCTCTCAGAAATGAGCTACTTCTGACTGAGTGATTCTATATGAATATACAATATTGCACTTCCCTTTTCAGTCATCGTTGTTTGCCACTGCTTTTTTTTTTTGGGAGCTAGAGTGCAGGGCTGAGAATATGGGGGAGGTGGCAGAGGCCTCAGATTTAAATGATTTGAAGTATTCCCTCAGTGCTGTGATAAAT